>NC_041388.1:221081369-221115149 GCF_002162155.2 Triticum dicoccoides | reverse complement strand
TCCCCCCTCCTCAGATCCGCCCCCCACGCCGAGCAGCCGACGCGCCCGTCGCCGGCCATGACGCGACCCCGCCTCGGTCGCCACTGCCTCGTCGTCGTCGATCTTCACCACGACGACCTCCCCGGCGCTTGAGAATACGTCCTGGAGCTCCATCGTCGTCGTATTCTTCACCCTCGACAAAGGGATCGAGCTAGGAGGCCCCGTTCGCCCGCCATCGCCGCCGTCGTCTTCGCGTACACCGTCGTCCGTCGCCAGATGTCGCTGCTCCGGGCTATCCCCGACCTCCTCAAGCTCTCCCACGGCCTGAACGTGAGCTCCTCCTCTGGATCCCCCCTTACCCTTCCCGTTCCATTGTCGTTTAGCTGCCGCCCCGCACTTCGGCTGTAGTGGCCGGACCGCCGAAGCTCAGCGTCCGCGAGCCCTGCCTGCGCACTTTCCTCGTCTAGGCCGTGCCTTGGCCGTACGTGCCCGCGTCCCGCGCGCCTTGGTCTCGCGCCACGCCGACGCTCGCCTATGCGAGCTGCCGCACCACCCGTCCTTGTTGTCCCGTCGCCTCTCGCCTCCCTGCATGCGTTCTGTCGATGCTCTTGGCGCGAGTTGCTCTGCTGTGCTGCTGGTTCTACTGCGTTGCTTGCAAGCTGCTGCTGCTAATCGCTATTGCCGCTAATCGCTGATGGTGCCTGCTTGCTAGCTGAGGCTGCTAATCGGTGCTGCCGCCCATGGTGTTTGCGGCTGCAGCTATTGCCTCGCTGCCTATGTCCAGGAGGCCGGCCCTATTAAGATTAGTCTAGGAATATATTAGGTTAGTTTATTTGTTTAGTTAATGAGATGTGTAGATGACATGTGGCCCCTTCTAGATTAATTTAGTCTAGCTAATTTTATTAGCACATGTGACACTGACATGTGGGTACCCTAGAGATTAAACAAAAATCAAATTACCTACTATCTATGATAGTTGGGTCCCGTTGGAACTGTTGACTTTGACTAGTCAACTCTGATTGGGCTGTTGACTTTGACTCTGGCCCCACCTAGCAATCAAACAGCCACACTGGTAGTGTACACACCCTGGGTACACTTAGCTTCTAGTCATTTATTTTTGAAATATTTTTTTTTTCATAAAATCATTTAATCTTTGAAAAATCATATAAAATAAACCGTAACTTGGATAAAAATAATTTATATATGAAATTTGCTCAGAAAAATCCAACGAATTCGGATACGTTGTTCGTTCGTTCACCACACGTCCCTAGCATAGCAAACTTGCAACATTCCTGATAGAAGCTAAGGTGTCCCGATGTTTCGATGAGATGGTGGCTATCGTTTTCTGTGGGAGTCGACCTTGACGATCCGACTACGAACGTGCGAGACGTCGCGCCTTAGCAATCGCTAAACCAACTTTCGAGGGTTATTGACCACGCCGGAGCACGATCAACCTGACCACGAGGGTCTGTTTCCTGCGAGCAAACGAAGAACAAGCAAGAAATTGAGATTGCAATCGGGATATTGCGAATATAAGATGAAAGCTTTATTGATCAAGGTGGGGTTCTGTGACGTCTTGGTCTGGTCGTTGGACACAAACGAAGTACGCGAAGTTGCAACTATGGCGAACTTTTAATCTAAACAAAACCCATAGTCTAAACGACGCCCTAAGGGCTGTATATATGGAGGAAGAGGGGGGAATTTCGTGGCCCTTGAGGGTGAGGTCCGAAACCAACCCTAACTCTTGTTTCCCCACACATACGGACTCTAAAGTAGCCTATACTTAAGTATTTCGAAATTACATGGGCCTGGCTCATTAATAAGGTGACGCAACACCTAGAATAGCTTATGAACGAATATTATGAAGTGGCATCTTGTATATTTTGTCCAAGGCTTCATGCACTTCTTATGGCGGCTTCAAAGTCCTGAAATCATCACTTGTAACTCCGTTCTTGATCCCCTTGCGCATGCCATCAACTCCATGCGTGTTCTTGCTTCAATGTTCATCCTTCTCCAAGCTAGGCCCTTCATTTGTAAGCAAAACAAATGTATCCAATTTAGGCAACATCATAATCTCATGAACATTAGAATCATTACCAAGAAACGAAAGTACCTGGTAATTTAATTGGCGTGCGCGAGCTCTAGTAATTGGTCCAGTATATGTAACAGTGGGGGCTGTGGGTGTAATAATGGTATTGATGTCCTCATCATCCCCCTTCAGTCCATTTGTCCGAAAACGTGAAACACCGGGAATACTTTCCCGGATGTTTTCCCCCTTCACCGGTATTGCCTACTACTATGTTAGGTCACCCTAGCACCGTGTATTGCCATGTTATGCTTTGTGATGCTTTGATTGCTTTATTATTTATTGTGTTCCCCTCTGTTACTTCTTTCTGATAGACTCCGAGACCGCTGTCGATACCCCACTGATCGACTACATCGACGACGACTCCTTGCCAGAGCAACTAGGCAAGCCCCCCCTTGATCACCAGATATAGCCTATTCTTCTCTCTATTACTTGCATTAGAGTAGTGTTGCATGTTACTGCTTTCCGTTAATCCTATTCTGATGCATAGCCTGTCCTTGCTACTACTGTTGTTACCTTTACCTGCAATCCTAAATGTTTAGTATAGGATGCTAGTATTCCATCAGTGGCCCTATATTCTTGTCCGCCTGCCATGCTATATCATCGGGCCGTGATCACTTGGGAGGTGATCACAGGTATATACTTATATACATAATATGTGATACATGTGGTGACTAAACTCGGGTCGGCTCGTAGAGTAACAGCAAGTGATTTCGAGATGGGGGCTGAAGGGGTAGGTGGTTCCACCCATGTAGTGGTGGGCCTGGGTTCCCGGCGGCCCCCGACTGTTACTTGTGACGGAGCGACAGGGCAGGTTGAGACCACCTAGGACAGAGGTGGGCCTGGCCCTGGTCGGTGTTCGCGGTTACTTCAAAATAACACGCTTAACGAGATCTTGGTATTTGATCTGAGTCTGGCCACCGGCCTATACGCACTAACCAACTACGCGGGAACAGTTATGGGCACTCGACGCCGTGGTATCAGCTGAAGCCTTCGTGACGCCAGCGACTGAGCGGCGCGCGCCGGATTGAACTGGAACGCCTGCTCTTGTATTAGGAGGCTAGGTCTGTTTCCGGCCGTCCTCGCAATGTGCAGGTGTGCAATGGGCGATGGGCCCAGACCCCTACGCCATAGGATTTAGACCGGTGTGCTGACCTCTCTGTTGTGCCTAGGTAGGGCTGCGACGTGTTGATCTTCCGAGACTGGGCATGACCCAGAAAAGTGTGTTCGGCCAAAGAGGATCGAGAGTGTTGGGAAATGTGGTGCACCCCTACAGGAAAGTTTATCTATTCAAATAGTTGTGTCCCTCAGTAAAAGGACGACCCGGAGTTGTACCTTGACCTTATGACAACTAGAACCGGATACTTAATAAAATACACCCTTCCAAGTGTCAGATACAACCCAGTGATCGCTCTCTGACAGGGCGACGAGAAGAGGATCGCCGGGTAGGATTATGCTATGCGATGACACTTGGTGAACTTACCATCTACTCTCTTCTACTGCTTCAAGATGGAGGCTGCCAGAAGCGTAGTCTTCGATATGACTAGTTATCCCCCTTATTTCGCCATTCTGCAGTTCAGTCCACATATGCTATCCCTTTTCCATTTGATACCAATGCATACATATGTAGTGTAGCTCCTTGCTTGCGAGTACTTTGGATGAGTACTCACGGTTGCTTTGCTCCCCCCTTTCCCTTTCTATACCCGGTTGTTGCGACGAGGCGATGGAGTCCAGGAGACAGACGCCACCATCGACGACGACTCCTACTACATTAGAGGTGCCTACTACTACATGCAGACCGCTGACGACGACCAGGAGTAGTTTAGGAGGATCCAGGCAAGAGGCCTACGCCTCTTTCGATCTGTATCCCCAGTTTGTGCAAGCCTTCTTAAGGCAAACTTGTTTAACTTATGTCTGTACTTAGATATTGTTGCTTCCGCTGTCTCATCTATGATCAAGCTCTTGTATTCGAGCCCTCGAGGCCCCTGGCTTGTAATATGATGCTTGTATGACTTATTTTATTTGTAGAGTTGTGTTGTGATATCTTCCCGTGAGTCCCTGATCTTGGTCGTACACGTTTGCGTGTATGATTAGTGTACAGTCAAATCGGGGCGTCACACTACCTCTTGAGCATGCGTTGGTTTTCCCTTGAAGAGGAAAGGGTGATGCAGCAAAGTAGCGTAAGTATTTCCCTCAGTTTTGAGAACCAAGGTATCAATCCAGTAGGAGACTACACGCAAGTCGCCTAGTACCTCCACAAACAAATAAGAACCTTGCAACAACGCGTAAAGGGGTTGTCAATCCCCTCACGATCACTTGCAAAAGTGAGATCTGATAAAGATAATAAGATAATTTTTTTTGGTATTTTTGTTTTATAGATTGGAAAATAAAGATTGCAAAATAAACAGTGACAGAAATAGCTAGTTGACAGGAAATTAATATGATGTAAAGTAGATCCGGGGGCCATAGGTTTCACTAGTGGCTTCTCTCAAGATAGCATATCTTACGGTGGGTGAACAAATTACTGCCGAGCAATTGATAGGAAAGCGCATAGTTATGAGAATATCTAGGCATGATCATAAACATAGGCATCACGTCCGTGTCCAGTAGACCGAAACGATTCTGTATCTACTAATATTACTCCACACATCGACCGCTATCTAGCATGCATCTAGAGTATTAAGTTCATAAGAAAAGAGTAACGTATTAGGCAAGATGGCATAATGTAGAGGGATAAACTCAAGCAATATGATATAAACCCCGTCTTTTTATCCTCGATGGCAACAATACAATACGTGTCGGTTCCCTTTCTGTCACTAGGATCGAGCACCGCAAGATTGAACCCAAAGCTAAGCACTTCTCCCATTGCAAGAAAGATCAATCTAGTAGGCCAAACCAAACTGATAATTTGAAGAGACTTGCAAAGATATTGATACGTCTCCGTCGTATCTATAATTTTTGATTGTTCCATGTCAATATTATACAACTTTCATATACTTTTGTCAACTTTTTATACTATTTTTGGGGACTAACATATTGATCCAGTGCCTCGTGCTAGTTCCCGTAGGTTACATGTTTTTTGTTTCGCGGAAAATCCATATCAAAGGGAGTCCAAATGGGATAAAAACTGACGGAGATTTTTTTTGGAATATATGTGATTTTTGGGAAGAAGAATTAACGCGAGACAATGCCCGAGGGGGCCACGAGGCAGGGGGCGCACCCTAGGGGGTCAGGCGCGCCCTGGGCCCTCGTGGCCACCCCGTAAGGCGGTTGGTGCCCTTCTTTCGCCGCAAGGAAGCTAATATTCGGATAAAAATCGTGTCCAAATTTCAGCCCAATCGGAGTTACGGATCTCCGTGAATAGAAGAAACGGTGAAAGGACATAATCTAAAACGCAGAAACAGAGAGAGACGGAGAGACAGATCCAATCTCGGAGGGGCTCTCGCCCCTCCGCCGCCATGGAAGCCATGGACCAAAGGGGAAACCCTTCTCCCATCTAGGGAGAAGGTCAAGGAAGAAGAAGAAGAAGAAGAAGGGGGGCTCTCTCCCCCTCTCTCCCGGTGGCGCCGGAACACCGCCGGGACCATCATCATCACCGCAATCTACACCAACACCTCCGTCATCTTCACCAACATCTTCATTACCTTCCCTCATCTATCTACAGCGGTCCATTATCCCGCAACCCGCTGTATCCACTACTTGAACATGGTGCTTTATACTTCATATTATTATCCAATAATGTGTTGCCATCCTATGATGTCTGAGTAGATTTTCGTTGTCCTATCGGTAATTGGTGAATTGCTATGATTGATTTAATTTGATTCAGGTTATGTTGTTGTCCTTTGGTGCCCATCATATGAGCGCGCGCGTGGATCACACCATAGGGTTAGTTGTATGTTGATAGGACTATGTATTGGAGGACAAGAGTGATAGAAGTTTCAATCTAGCATAGAAATTGATGCATACAGGATTGGAGGGGGACCAATATATCTTAATGCTATGGTTGGGTTTTACCTTAATGAACTTTAGTAATTGCGGATGCTTGCTAATAGTTCCAATCATAAGTGCATAGAATTCCAAGTCAGGGAGACATGCTAGCAGTGGCCTCTCCCACATAAAACTTGCTATCGGTCTAGTAAAGTAGTCGATTGCTTAGTGACAATTTCGCAACTCCTACCACCACTTTTCTACACTCGCTGTACTAACTTTATTGCTTCTTTACCTAAAACAGCCCCTAGTTTTTATTTACATGCTCTCTATATTCTTGCAAACCTATCCAACAACACCTACAAAGTACTTTTAGTTTCATACTTGTTTTAGGTAAAGCGAATGTTAAGCGTGCGTAGAGTTGTATTGGTGGTCGATAAAACTTGAGGCAATATTTGTTCTACCTTTAGCTCCTCGTTTGGTTCGACACTCTTAATTATCGAAAGAGGCTACAATTGATCCCCTATACTTGTGGGTTATCAAGACCTTTTTCTGGCGCCGTTGCCGGGGAGTTATAGCGTGGGGTGAATATTCTCGTGTGTGCTTGTTTGCTTTATCACTAAGTAGTTTCTATTTTGTGCTCTTGTTTTCTATTTTTAGTTATGGGTTGGAAACGCAAAATACCAAAAAAATAGTGGTACCTACTGAATCAATGGTTGAAGAACCACTCAAAATCTATCACACTAATGCAGCTTTTTACTTGGATCATCTTCGATCCCTATGTGCTCATGCTGAAACCCCAACTAGCTTAGTTGATGGAAAATACTTAGATGAGCATGCTTATTATGTGCGACATCGCTTATCTCAAAAGGGGAAACTTTTACTGGATCAAATTCATCGTTTGCAATGCTATGCTTGGAATTTATGTGAAATATGTGATTTTACTTGTTGTTCTGAAAACCCTAAGAAACACCTTCCCTACTAATGTGAGTTTAGTGATAATGGAATCGTATCTTCGTATGCTAAGGGTGTTTATAATTACTATGATGTTCAACAAATTGAAGAATTTGTTGCTTTTAAGGGTGCTTATGAAATTGCTTCTTTGATTGGAAAGTATGATGCTACTCTTTACAAATCTGAAAATTTTGCCATACTTAAATATTGTTATGATAATTATGCTTCTAATGCCTATGTTAAACCATATATTGAGAACTCCTCTGTTGTCCAAGAAGAGACTAATATTTTGCAGGAGTCTATGGAAGAAGGAATTGATGAAATTGTGGGTTCATTGGATGAAAAAGATGACGAGGAGAGCAAAGAACAAAAGGAGGAAGAGCGGATTAGCTACCCGTGCCCACCTTCTAATGAGAGTAACTCTTCAACTCGTACATTGTTTAATTTCCCTTTGTGCTTACCGAAGGATGATTGCTATGATGATTGTTATGATCTCGTTGATTCTTTTGAAATATCCTTTTTTGATGATGCTTGCTATGCTTGTGGCCAAGATGCCAATATGAATTATGCTTATGGAGATGAACTTGCTATAGTTTCTTATGTTAAACATGAACTTGTTGCTATTGCACCCACGCATGATAGCCCTATTATCTTTTTGAATTCTCCCGACTACACTATATCGGAGAAGTTTGCCCTTATTAAGGATTATATTGATGGGTTGCATTTTACCGTTGCACATGATATTTTGATAGATATAATATGCATGTGCTTACTGCTCCTACTTTCAATTATCATGAGAGAGGAACTACATCTCCTCCTCTCCATGTTTCCAATATGGTAAAATTGAAAGAAACTGTTTATACTATGCATTGGCCTTTACTATGTGTGCGTGAATTGTTTTTTATGACATGCCGATGCATAGGAGGAGATTTATACTTCATTTTTGCATGATATATGTTACTTTGTGCTCACTACTAAATCACGAATCATTGTTAATTAAAAATGGCTTTGATATACCTTGGGATCCGGGTGGATCCATTACTTGAGCACTATATGCCTAGCTTAATGGCTTTAAAGAAAGCGCTGCCAGGGAGACAATCTGGAAGTTTTAGAGAGTCGTTTATTTATGTTGTGTAATTTTATAAAATACAAATCCATTGTATTTTAAAAATAATGTGCCAAGATTTGCCTTTAGGATGTTTACATTGCTTGTTGGTTCGTGCGGTGCAAAACAGAAACTTTGGCTGTAGTGCGCGATTTTACATTTTTTTTACTGGAACGTCAAACGGTTCTGAAACTTTTTGCACTGTCTTTCTATACAAATTGTTTATTGTTCCTAATTTTTTTCAGAATTTTTGGATTACCATAAGTATGGTGAATGTTCAGATTACTACAGACTGTCCTGTTTAAGACAAATTCTGTTTTTAATGCATAGTTTGCTTGTTTTGATGAAACTATCAATTTCTATAAGTGGATTAAGCCATGGAAAAGTTATATTACAGTATCTACAATGAAAAAACAAAATATGAATTGGTTTGCAACAGTACTTAGAGTAGTGATTTGCTTTATTATACTAACGGATTTTACCGAGCTTTCTGTTGAGTTTTGTGTGGATGAAGTGTTCGAAGATCGAGGATGTCTCGATGTGAGGAGAAGGAGGAGAGGCAAGAGCTCAATCTTGGGGATTTCCAAGGCACCCCAAGTAAATATTCAAGGAGGCTCACGCATCTAAGCTTGGGGATTCCCCGGAAGGCATCCCATCTTTCTTTAACAAGTATCAATATGTTTTCGGATTTGTTTCGTTCATGTGATATGTGCAAATCTTGGAGCGTCTTTTGAATTTAGTTTTTACTTTTCTTTGATGCACCATGCTGGTATGAGATAGTCCATGGTTGATTTATAGAATTCTCTTTGCACTTCACTTATATCTTTTGAGTATGGCTTTATAGAATGCTTCATGTGTTTCACTTATATCATTTGAAGTTTGGATTGCCTGTTTCTCTTCACATAGAAAACCGCCATTTGTAGAATGCTATTTTGATTCACTTATATTTGTTAGAGTGTGGGCATATATTTTTTAGAAAGAATTAAACTCTCTTGCTTCACTTATATCTATTTAGAGAGATGACAGGAATTGGTCATTCACATGGTTAGTCATTAAATCCTACATAAAATTTGTAGATCACTGAATATGATATGATTGTAGAAATACTTGTGTTGAAGTTTGTGATTCCCTTAGCATGCACGTATGTTGAACCGTTATGTGATGAAGTCGGAGCATGATTTATTTATTGATTGTCTTCCTTATGAGTGGCGGTCGGGGACGAGCGATGGTCTTTTCCTACCAATCTACCCCCCTAGGAGCATGCGCGTAGTACTTTGTTTCGATGACTAATAGATTTTTGCAATAAGTATGTCAGTTCTTTATGACTAATGTTGAGTCCATGGATTATACGCACTAACACCCTTCCATCATTGCTAGCCTCTTCGGTACCGTGCATTGCCCTTTCTCACCTTGAGAGTCGGTGCAAACTTCGCCGGTGCATCCAAACCCCGTGATACGATACACTCTATCACACATAAGCCTTCTTATATCTTCCTCAAAACAGCCACCATACCTACCTATCATGACATTTCCATAGCCATTCCGAAATATATTGCCATGCAACTTCCATCATCATCATATACATTACTTGAGCATTCCTTGTCATATTGCTTTGCATGATCGTAAGATAGCTAGCATGATGTTTTCATGGCTTGTCCATTTTTTGATGTCATTACTATGCTAGATCATTGCACATCCCAGTACACCGCCGGAGGCATTCATATAGAATCATATCTTTGTTCTAGTATCGAGTTGTAGTATTGAGTTGTAAGTAAATAAAAGTGTGATTATCATCGTTATTAGAACATTGTCCCAGGTGAGGTTATCAAAAAAGAGAGGCCAAAGAAGTCCACCAAAAAAAGATAAAAAAATGAGAGAAAAGAGAGAAGGGACAATGTTACTATCCTTCTACCACACTTGTGCTTCAGAGTAGCACCATGTTCTTCATATAGAGAGTCTCTTGAGTTATCACTTTCATACACTAGTGGGAATTTTCATTATAGAACTTGTCTTGTATATTCCAACGATGGCCTTCCTCAAATGCCCTAGGTCTTCATGAGCAAGCAAGTCAGATGTACACCCACTTAGTTTTCAGTTTGAGATTTCATACACGTATAGCTCTTAGTGCATCCGTTGCGTGGTAATCCCTACTCCTCGCATTGACATCAATTTATGGGCATCTCCATAGCCCATTGATTAGCCGCGTCGATGTGAGACTTTCTTCCTTTTTGCCTTCTCCACACAACCTCCATCATCATATTCTATTCCACCTATAATGCTATATCCATGGCTCACGCTCATGTATTGCGTGAAAGTTGAAAAGGTTTGAGAACATCAAAAATATGAAACAATTGCTTGGCTTGTCATCGGGGTTGTGCATGATTTGAATATTTTGTGTGGTGAAGATGGAGCATAGCCAGTGAAGGAAATACGCCCTAGAGGCAATAATAAAGTTATTATTATTTCCTTATTTCATGATAAATGTTTATTATTCATGCTAGAATTGTATTAACCGGAAACATAATACATGTGTGAATACATAGACAAACAGAGTGTCACTAGTATGCCTCTACTTGACTAGCTCGTTGATCGAAGATGGTTATGTTTCCTAGCCATAGACATGAGTTGTCATTTGATTAACGGGATCACATCATTAGGAGAATGATGTGATTGACTTGACCCATTCCATTAGCTTAGCACTTGATCATTTGGTTTGTTGCTATTGCTTTCTTCATAACTTATACATGTTCCTATGACTATGAGATTATGCAACTCCCGTTTACCGGAGGAACACTTTGTGTGCTACCAAACGTCACAACGTAACTGGGTGATTACAAAGGTGCTCTACAGGTGTCTCTGAAGGTACTTGTTGGGTTGGCGTATTTCGAGATTAGGATTTATCACTCCGATTGTCAGAGAGGCATCTCTGGGCCCTCTCGGTAATGCATATCACTTAAGCCTTGCAAGCATTGCAACTAATAAGTTAGTTGCGGGATGATGTATTACGGAACAAGTAAAAGAGACTTGCTGGTAATGAGATTGAACTAGGTATTGAGATACCAACGATTGAATATCGGGCAAGTAACATACCGATGACAGAGGGAACAACGTATGTTGTTATGCGGTCTGACCGATAAAGATCTTCGTAGAATATGTGGGAGCCAATATGAGCATCTAGGTTCTGCTATTGGTTATTGACCGGAGACGTGTCTCGGTCATGTCTACATAGTTCTCGAACCCGTAGGGTCCGCACGCTTAAGGTTTCGATGACAGTTATATTATGAGTTTATGAGTTTTGATGTACCGAAGGAGTTCGGAGTCCTGAATAAGATCGGGGACATGACGAGGAGTCTCGAAATGGTTGAGAAGTAAAGATCGATATATTGGACGACTATATTCGGACATCGGAAAGGTTCCGAGTGATTTGGGTTTTTTTCGGAGTACGGGAGAGTTACGGGAATTCACCGGGGAGTATATGGGCCTTATTGGGCCATACGGAAATAGAGGAGAGAGGCCAAAAGGAAGGAGGCGCGCGTGCCCCCTCTGGTCCGAATTGGACAAGGGGTGCAGCCCACTTTTCCTTGTTCCTCTTCCCCTCTTTCCTTCTCTCCTACTCCAACAAGGGAGGGAGGAGTCCTACTCCCGGTTGGAGTAGGACTCCCCCCTTGGCGCGCCCTCCTCCTAGGCCGGCCGCCTCCCTCCCTTGCTCCTTTATATACGGGGGCACAGGGCACCCCTGTAACATCCCCATCCTCACATCACAGTGATCACCCTCTGATTATGCCAAGTCACCATGATTAACTATGCTTGATCATCATTTGCATCATATCTCGTTTCCAATTCCAATGCAAATTGCAATTCAAATTTAAAGTGAAAAATAAAAGTTGTTCAAATTAGAAAATAAAATGTTCATTAAATATGAAATAATTCATAACTAATTATCTTTAGAAATAAACCATCACCTGAATTCATTATGTGACTTAAACAACATGAAATAGCACCAAAGCAGAATTTTAAAGTGCCAAATCATTTATTAAAAGTTCAAATGAAATCATTTGATCACGAAACCTTTTTCTGGCAGTGCTAAATATTGCAAGTAATTTATTGAGCCAAGTCTCATATTTTACATAAGTGAATGGATGGCCTAACAATTTACAAATCAGAGAAGGAATAAAAGAAACATAAAAAAAACCTAAACTACTAGTGAACTGGGCTCTATGTCAACAGTGGGAGCCCAGCCCACCTCGCCACTTCCTCCTTCCTTACTGCTCACCAGGAGCGCTGTGGACGTGCGCGACCCGTCCATGGCTGCGGATGGCCACACGGCGACCATCCGGCGATGCCCCCTGAGAGGATAAAGCCCCCCCGAGCCCCTCCTCTCTCCCGCTGTCGAACCCTAGCCGCCACCTTCTCCCTCTCGCAGCCTCCCTCTCTGTCTCGTTCGCCCGAGTGGGCTCGTCGATGGCACATCACCGTCGTCGTGGCCACTGGCTCCCCCACGCCGTTCCAAACTGTCCAGGAGCACCGCGTCCTCTTCTACACCAACTGCAAGCACCGGGTCGAGCCGGAGCACCCTCGAGCCGTCTCCATCCGCCTCCTTCCCCGACTGCATCCGCCGGTCGACGCCGCTCGATCCGCGCCTCTCCAACGAGCTCCAACCTCGCCGTGCCTTCTCCAAGCTCCGCTGTGAGCTCATTGTCGTTTTCCCTCTCAACCCATGCTCGATTTCTTTCCGTAGCGACGTCCCCATGAGTTGTCGCACCACCGTCCGCCATGGCCGATGAGGTCAAGCACGCAGGGCCTCTCTGGACCCGTCCGCGATGCATGTGTGCTCCAGGCACTTCGTTGAATCGATTGCACCACGCGGCTTGCTCGCGTGTGCTCTGCAGTGAAGCTTTCATCGAGCACCGTGTCGGCCGCCGCTAGTCGCCGCCGTAGTCCACACCTCTGGCCGCCCCGGGCAGTGCCCTCGCACGCGTGCGCCCGGGCCAAGCCCTGCCCGCACCGCACGCCTCTGGCCGCGATCGGCTGCGCCCGGCCACGTTTGTGCGTGCCCACCCACGCACGCCTTTGCCTGCTGCACCTGCTGCCCGTCGCAGCACACCCGCGCGCACGCTGTCATCGTGTCATGGTCATCGCCCTACCTCCCCGCTCGGCTCGCCTACTCGCCTCGTCGCTGCGCGTGCATGCCGCACTGGTCGCGCCCATGGCGCTTGACCTGCGCCTGACCGCTCCTCCTCTGCCTCCCCACTCGCGCTGCCTGCTCGCCTGTTGCTGCTTCGCGCCGTGGCCACTGCCGCTGTCGCACGCGCGCGCCCGCAGCCTCTCCCCTGCTTTGCTGCTGCTCGCTGCTGCAGCTCCTCTGCTGCTCGCCGCCGCTGCCTAGCACCCGCATCACGCTGCTACACTCTGCTGCTGCTCCGCTACAGTAACATTCAGTTATTGTAGCGGTAGCTAGCTTTTGTGCTGCTACGCCGTTTAGCTATCTGAACAGCCCATAAACAATATCTAATCAAGTGCTAAAATGAGTAAAAATAATATGTGTAGGAAGTACACTTGACAAACTTCAGTTTACCCCACTGGACCAAATTTATTTGATGCATGGATTAAATCCTACAAAAATCACAAAATGCAATATTCTCTTAGCCCTAGCATTGTGTGTGCGTGCAGTGTGGCCGCGTCCACTTCTGCTGCTACTGCGCTACAGTAACTGAATGTTACTGTAGGGGTAGCTAGCTTTGTACTGCTGCTGCTTATTGACTAGCCCTTTTTGCATCAACAAAATAGACAGCAAATCACTTCAAAAATAAATAAAAATGATGGGAATAGTTTGTACACTTGACCAACTCCATTTCATCTCACTGGAACAAGTCTGTTAGGTGTCTGGATTAATTGCTACAAAAATGACAAAAGTGAATCTTCTGTTAACAAAGAAAATTGAAAAAACAGATTACTAACTAGGCTAGTTTGGGGCTGTATTTGGACTAGCTAAGTGCACTGTTCATGCCATCAGATGGCATGTATTGGTAGTAATCTTGGAGTAGAGTAAATCATCTATAGGAATCATCCCCAGTAGAGCTATGAATAACCCATTATAGCCCTCACAAATTGGCTAGTCAATAAACAGATTCTAAGACTTGGTAGAAATTCCGAAACTCTAGAAAACATTTTAAACTTTAGAAATTCATAGAAAATAAACCGTAGCTCGGATCGGAAAACTTTATATATGAGAGTTGCTTAGAACGACGAGACGAATCCGGATACGCAGCCCGTTCGTCCGCCACAGACCCCTAACATATCAAACTCGCAACTTTCCCCCTCTCGCTCCTCTGCCTGAAAACGCGAAACACCGGGGATACTTTCCCGGTTGATTCCTCCCTTCACCGGTATCACCTCATACCGCGTTAGGGCACCCTTAGCACCGATACTTTTCATGTCATGCATCGCTATGCATCTGTTTGCTTAAATATTTATTGTTTCTTCCCCCTTCTTCTCTCGCTAGACACCGAGACCGACGTTGCTGCTACCCAGTACGGCTACGGAGTTGACGACCCCTCTCTCTTGCCAGAGAAACCAGGCAAGCCCCCCCCTTGATCACCAGATATCGCCTACTCTCCTCTATACTGCTTGCATTAGAGTAGTGTAGTATGTTACTGCTTTCCGTTAATCCTATCCTGATGCATAGCCTGTCCTTGCTACTACTGTTGTTACCTTTACCTGCAATCCTAATGCTTAGTATAGGATGCTAGATTATCATCAGTGGCCCTACACTCTTGTCTGTCTGCCATGCTATACTACTGGGCCATGATCACTTCGGGGGTGATCACGGGCATATGATATATACCTATACTGTTACATTACTTATGATACTGTTCGGAGATGGGGGCTGAAGGGGCAGGTGGCTCCATCCCGGTAGAGGTGGGCCTGGGTTCCCGACGGCCCCCGACTGTTACTTCATGGCGGAGCGACAGGGCAGGTTGTGACCACCTAGGAGAGAGGTGGGCCTGGCCCTGGTCGGTATTCGCGGATACTTAACACGTTTAACGAGATCTTGGTATTTGATCTGAGTCTGGATACTAGCCTATACGCACTAACCATCTACGCGGGGACAGTTATGGGCACTCGACGTCGTGGTATCAGCCGAAGCCTTCGTGACGTCAGCGACTGAGTGGCGCGCACCGGATTGGACCGTAAGCCTGCTCTTGTATTAAGGGGGCTAGTTCTGCTTCCGGCCGCGTACGCAACGTGCAGGTGTGCAATGGGCGATGGGCCCAGACCCCTGCGCCATAGGATTTAGACCGGCGTGCTGACCTCTCTGTTGTTCCTAGGTAGGGCTGCGACGTGTTGATCTTCCGAGGCCGGGCATGACCCAGGAAAGTGTGTCCGGCCAAATGGGATCGAGCGTGTTGGGATATGTGGTGCACCCCTGCAGGGAAGTTAATCTATTCGAATAGCCGTGATCTTCGGTAACAGGACGACTTGGAGTTGTACCTTGACCTTATGACAACTAGAACCGGATACTTAATAAAACACACCCTTCCAAGTGCCAGATACAGCCGGTGATCGCTCTCTCACAGGGCGACGAGGGGAGGATCATCGGTTAGGATTATGCTATACGATGCTACTTGATGCTACTTGGTGAACTTACCATCTACTCTCTCCTACATGCTGCAAGATGGAGGTGGCCAGAAGTGTAGTCTTCGACAGGATTAGTTATCCCCCTCTTATTCTGGCATTCTGCAGTTCAGTCCACATATGATACCCTTATTCCATTTGATACCCATGCATATGTAGTGTAGGTCCTTGCTTGCGAGTACTTTGGATGAGTACTCACGGTTGCTTTCTCCCCCTTTTTCCCCCTTTCCTTTCTTTCTGGTTGTCGCAACCAGACGCTGGAGTCCAGGAGCCAAACGCCACCGTTGATGACGACTACTACTATTCGGGAGGTGCCTACTACTACGTGCAGCCCGCTGACGGCGACCAGGAGTAGTTTAGGAGGATCCCAGGCAGGAGGCCTGCGCCTCTTTCGATCCGTATCCCAGTTTGTGTTAGCCTTCTTAAGGCAAACTTGTTTAACTTATGTCTGTACTCAGATATTGTTGCTTCCGCTGACTCGTCTATGATCGAGCTCTTGTATTCGAGCCTTCGAGGCCCCTAGCTTGTAATATGATGCTTGTATGACTTATTTTATTTGTAGAGTTGTGTTGTGATATCATCTCATGAGTCCCTGATCTTGATCGTACATGTTTGCGTGTATGATTAGTGTATGATTGAATCGGGGGCGTCACAACCCCAGAGACACAACAGTTGATCATTGATCTCTTAGCCGTGTGCGGTGCCCCCCTCCACCATAGTCCTCGATAACATTGTAGTGGTGCTTAGGCGAAGCCCTGCGACAGTAGAACATCAAGATCGTCACCACACCGTCGTGCTGACGGAACTCTTCCCCGACATTCTGCTGGATCGGAGTCCGAGGATCGTCATCGAGCTGAACATGTGCTAGAACTCGGAGGTGCCGTAGTTTTGGTGCTTGATCGGTCGGGCCGTGAAGACGTACGACTACATCAACCACGTTGTGCTAACTCTTCCGCTTTCGGTCTACGAGGGTACGTAGACAACACTCTCCCCTCTCGTTTCTTTGCATCACCATGATCTTGCGTGTGCGTAGGAATTTTTTTTGAAATTGCTACGTTCCCCAACAGTGGCATCCGAGCCAGGTTTTATGCGTTGATGTAATATGCACGAGTAGAACACAAGTGAGTTGTGGGCGATATAAGTCATACTGCTTACCAGCATGTCACACTTTGGTTCGGCGGTATTGTTGGATGAAGCGGCCCGGACCAACATTACGCGTACGCTTACGCGAGACCGGTTTTACCGCCGTTCTATGCACATAGGTGACTGGCGGGTGTCAGTTTCTCCAACTTTAGTTGAACCGAGTGTGGCTACGCCCGGTCCTTGAGAAGGTTAAAACATCACTAACTTGACAAACTATCATTGTGGTTTTAATGCGTAGGTAAGAACGGTTCTTGCTCAGCCCGTAGCAGCCACGTAAAAACTTGCAACAACAAAGTAGAGGACGTCTAACTTGTTTTTGCAAGGCATTTTGTGATGTGATATGGTCAAGACGTGATGATATATAAGTTGTTGTATAAGATGATCATGTTTTGTTGAAGTTATCGGCAACTGGCAAAAGCCTTATGGTTGTTTCTTTATTGCATAAGATGCAAGCGCCAAATAATTGATTTACTTTATCGCTATGCGATAGCAATAGTTGCAAGAGCAATAGTTGGCGAGACGACCATGTGACGACACATTGATATAGATCAAGATGATGGAATCATGGTGTCATGCCGGTGATGATGGAAATCATGACAATGTTTTGAAGATGGAGATCAAAGGCACAAGATGATGATGGCCATATCATGTCACATATTTTGATTGCATGTGATGCTTATCTTTTATGCATCTTATCTTGCTTTGATTGACGGTAGCATTATAAGATGATCTCTCACTAAATTTCAAGATAGAAGTGTTCTCCCTGAGTATGCACCATTGCCAAAGTTCGTCGTGCCCAGACACCACGTGATGATCGGGTGTGATAAGCTCTACATCCATCTACAACGGGTGCAAGCCAGTTTTGCACACGCAGAATACTCAGGTTAAACTTGACGAGCCTAGCATATGCAGATATGGCCTCGAAACACTGAGACCGAAAGGTCGAGCGTGAATCATATAGTAGATATGATCAACATATTGATGTTCACCATTGAAAGCTACTCCATTTCACGTGATGATCGGTTATGGTTTAGTTGATTTGGATCACGTGATCACTTAGAAGATTAGAGGGATGTCTTTCTAAGTGGGAGTTCTTAAGTAATATGATTAAATTGAACTTAAATTTATCATGTACTTAGTCCTGATAGTATTTTGCAAATTATGTTGTAGATCAATAGCTCGTGTTGTTGCTTCCCTGTGTTTATTTTGATATGTTCCTAGAGAAAACTAAGTTGAAAGATGTTAGTAGCAATGATGCGGATTGGATCCGTGATCTGAGGATTATCCTCATTTCTGCATAGAAGAATTATGTCCTTGATGCACCACTAGGTGACAAACCTATTGCAGGAGCAGATGCAGACGTTATGAACGTTTGGCTAGCTCAATATGATGACTTCTTGATAGTTTAGTGCACCATTCTTAATAGCTTAGAATCGGGATTTCAAATATGTTTTGAACGTCATGGACCATATGAGATGTTCTAGGAGTTGAAATTAATATTTCAAGCAAATACCTGAGTTGAGAGATATGAAGTCTCCAACAAGTTCTATAGCTAAAAGATGGAGGAGAATAGCTCAAGAAGTGAGCATGTGCTCAGATTGTCTGGGTACTACAATCGCTTGAATCAAGTGGGAGTTAATCTTCCAGATAAAATAGTGATTAACAGAATTCTCTAGTCACCATCACCAAGTTAGTAGAACTTCGTGATGAACTATAATATGCAAGGAATAACAGAAACAATTCCCAAGCTCTTCGTGATGCTGAAATTGACGAAGGTAGAAATCAAGAAAAGCATCAAGTGTTGATGGTAAACAAAACCACTAGTTTCAAGTAAAGGGCGGAAAGGGGAACTTCAAGAAGAACGGCAAGCAAGTTGCTGCTCAAGTGAAAAACCCAAGTCTGGACCTAAGCCTGAAACTGAGTGCTTCTACTGCAAAGGGATTGGTCACTGGAAGCGGAACTACCCCAAGTAATTGGCGAATAAGAAGGATGGCAAAGTGAACATAGGTATATTTGATATACATGTTATTGATGTGTACTTTACTAGTGTTTATAGAAACCCCTCGGTATTTGATACTAGTTCAGTTGCTAAGAGTAGTAACTCGAAACGGGAGTTGCAGAATGAACAGAGACTAGTTAAGGGTGAAGTGATGATGTGTGTTGGAAGTGGTTCCAAGATTGATATGATCATCATCGCGCACTCCCTATACTTTCGGGATTAGTGTTGAACCTAAATAAGTGTTATTTGGTGTTTGCGTTGAGCATGAATATCATTTGATCATGTTTATTGCAATACGGTTATTCATTTAAGTAAGAGAATAAATTGTTGTTCTGTTTACATATATGGTTACACACCCAATGAAAATGGTTCGTTGGATCTCGATCGTAGTGATACACATATTCATAATATTGAAACCAAAAGATGCAAAGTTAATAATGATAGTGCAACTTATTTGTGGCACTACCGTTTAGGTCATATTGGTGTAAAGCGCATGAAGAAACTCCATGTTGATGGACTTTTGGAATCACTTGATTATGAATCAGTTGATGCTTGCGAACCATGCCTCATGGGCAAGATGACTAAGACTCCGTTCTCCGGAACAATGGACCGAGCAACAGATTTGTTGGAAATCATACATACTGATGTATGTGGTCCGATGAATATTGAGGCTCACGGCAGGTATCATTATTTTCTGATCTTCACAGATGATTTGAGCAGATATGAGTATATCTACTTGATGAAACACAAATCTGAAACATTTGAAAAGTTCAAAGAATTTCAGAGTGAAGTGGAGAATCATCGTAACAAAAATAAAAGTATCTACGACATGATCGCAGAAGTAAAATATTTGAGTTACGAGTTTGGCCTTCAGTTAAAACAATGTGAAATAGTTTCACTACTCAAGCCACCTAGAAAACCACAGTGTAATGGTGTGTCTGAACGTCGTAATCGTACTTTACTTGATATGGTGCGATCTATGATGTCTCTTATAGATTTACCGCTATCGTTTTGGGGTTATGCATTAGAGACAGCTACATTCACGTTAAAAAGGGCACCATCTAAATCCGTTGAGGCGACACCGTATGAACTGTGGTTTGGCAAGAAACCAAAGTTGTCGTTTCTTAAAGTTTGAGGTTGCAATGCTTATGTGAAAAAGTTTCAACTTGATAAGCTAAACCCAAATTGGAGAAGTAAATCTTCGTAGGATACCCAAAAGAAAATGTTGGGTACACCTTCTATCACAGATCCGAAGGCAAGTTATTCATTGCTGAGAATGGATCCTTTCTAGAGAAGGAGTTTCTCTCGAAAGAAGTGAGTGGGAGGAAAGTAGAACTTGATGAGGTAACTGTACCTGCTCCCTTATTGGAAAGTAGTTCATCATAGAAATCTGTTCCTGTGACTACTACACCAATTAGTGAGGAAGCTAATGATGATGATCATGTAACTTCAGATCAAGTTACTACCGAACCTCGTAGGTAAACCAGAGTGAGATCTGCACCAGAGTGGTACGGTAATCCTATTCTGAAAGTCATGTTACTAGACCATGACGAACTTGCGAACTATGAGGAAGCGATGATGAGCCCAGATTCCGCGAAATGGTTTGAGGCCATGAAATCTGAGATGAGATCCATGTATGAGAACAAAGTATGGACTTTGATTGACTTGCCCAATGATCGGCGAGTCATTGAGATTAAATGGATCTTTAAGAGGAAGATGGACGCTGATAGTAGTGTTACTATCTACAAAGCTAGAATTGTCGCAAAAGGTTTTCGACAAGTTCAAGGTGTTGACTGCGATGAGAGTTTCTCACTCGTATCTATGCTTAAGTCTGTCCAAATCATGTTAGCAATTGCCGCATTTTATGAAATCTGACAAATGGATAAACAAAACTGCATTCCTTAATGGATTTATTGAAGAAGAGTTGTATATGATGCAACCAGAAGGTTTTGTCAATCCTAAAGGTACTAACAAAATATGCAAGCTCCAGCGATCCATGTATGGACTGGTGCAAGCATCTCGGAGTTGGAATATACGCTTTGATAAGTTAATCAAGCATATAGTTTTATACAGACTTGCGGTGAAGCCTATATTTACAAGAAAGTGAGTGGGAGCACTACAACATTTCTGATAAATATATGTGAATGACATATTGTTGATCGGAGATAATGTAGAATTATTCTGCAAAGCATAAAGGAATGTTTGAAAGGAGTTTTTCAAAGAAAGACCTCGGTGAAGCTGCTTACATATTGAGCATCAAGATCTATAGAGATAGATCAAGACGCTTGATAAGTTTTTCAATGAGTACATACCTTGACAAGATTTTGAAGTAGTTCAAAATGGAACAGTCAAAGAAGGAGTTCTTTCCTGTGTTACAAGGTGTGAAGTTGAGTAAGACTCAAAACCCGACCACGGCAGACGATAGAGAGAGAATGAAAGTCATTCCCTATGCCTCAGCCATAGGTTCTATAAAGTATGCCATGCTGTGTACCAGACCTATTGTATACCCTGCCCTGAGTTTGGCAAGGGAGTACAATAGTGATCTAGGAGTAGATCACTGGACATTGGTCAAAATTATCCTTAGTGGAATAAGGATATGTTTCTCGATTATGGAGGTGACAAAAGGTTTGTCGTAAAGGGTTACGTCGATACAAGTTTTGACACTGATCCAGATGACTCAAAGTCTCAATCTGGATACATTTTGAAAGTGGGAGCAATTAGCTAGAGTAGCTTAGTGCAGAGCATTGTTGACATAGAAATTTGCAAAATATTTACAGATCTGAATGTGGCAGACCTGTTGACTAAACTTCTCTCACAAGCAAAACATGATCACACCCTAGTACTCTTTGGGCGTTAATCACATAACAATGTGAACTAGCTAGATTATTGAATCTAGTAAACACTTTGGGTGTTGGTCACATGACGATGTGAACTATGGATGTTGAACTATTGATGTTAAATCACATGGCGATGTGAACTAGATTATTGACTCTAGTGCAAGTGGGAGACTGAAGAAAATATGCCCTAGAGGCAATAATAAAGTTATTATTTATTTCCTTATTTCATGATAAATGTTTATTATTCATGCTAGAATTGTATTAATCGGAAACATAATACATGTGTGAATACATAGACAAACAGAGTGTCACTAGTATGCCTCTACTTGACTAGCTCGTTAATCAAAGATGGTTATGTTTCCTAGCCATAGACATGAGTTGTCATTTTATTAACGGGATCACATCATTAGGAGAATGATGTGATTGACTTTACCCATTCCATTAGCTTAGCACTTGATTGTTTAGTTTGTTGCTATTGCTTTCTTCATAACTTATACATGTTCCTATGACTATGAGATTATGCAACTCCCGTTTACCGGAGGAACACTTTGTGTGCTACCAAACGTCACAACGTAACTGGGTGATTATAAAGGTGCTCTACAGGTGTCTCCGAAGGTACTTGTTGGATTGGCGTATTTCGAGATTAGGATTTGTCACTCCGATTGTCGGAGTGGTATCTCTGGGCCCTCTCGGTAATGCATATCACTTAAGCCTTGCAAGCATTGCAACTAATTAGTTAGTTGCGGGATGATGTATTATGGAACGAGTAAAAGAGACTTGCCGGTAATGAGATTGAACTAGGTATTGAGATACCGACGATCGAATCTCGGGCAAGTAACATACCGATGACAAAGGGAACAACGTATGTTGTTATGCGGTCTGACCGATAAAGATCTTCGTAGAATATGTGGGAGCCAATATGAGCATCCAGGTTCCGCTATTGGTTATTGACCGGAGACGTGTCTCGGTCATGTCTACATAGTTCTCGAACCCGTAGGGTCCGCACGCTTAAGGTTTCGATGATAGTTATATTATGAGTTTATGAGTTTTGATGCACCAAAGGAGTTCGGAGTCCCGGATAAGATCGGGGACATGACGAGGAGTCTCGAAATGGTCGAGACGTAAAGATTGATATATTGGACGACTATATTCGGACATCGGAAAGGTTCCGAGTGATTCGGGTATTTTTTTGAAGTACCAGAGAGTTACGGGAATTCGCCGGGGAGTATATGGGCCTTATTGGGCCATACGGGAATAGAGGAGAGAGGCCAAAAGGAAGGAGGCGCGCCCCCCCCCCCCTCTGGTCCGAATTGGACAAGGGGTGCAGCCCACTTTTCCTTGTTCCTTTCCCCCTCTTTCCTTCTGTCCTACTCCAACAAGGGAAGGAGGAGTCCTGCTCCCGGCGGGAGTAGGACTCCCCCCTTGGCGCGCCCTCCTCCTAGGCCGGCCGCCTCCCTCCCTTGCTCCTTTATATACGGGGGCAGGGGGCACCCCAGAAACACAACAGTTGATCATTGATCTCTTAGTCGTGTGCGGTGCCCCCCTCCACCATAGTCATCAATAACATTGTAGTGGTGCTTAGGCGAAGCCCTGCGACAGTAGAACATCAAGATTGTCACCACACCGTCGTGCTGACGGAACTCTTCCCCGACATTCTGCTGGATCGGAGTCCGGGGATCGTCATCGAGCTGAACATGTGCTAGAACTCGGAGGTGCCGTAGTTTCGGTGCTTGATCGGTCGGGCCGTGAAGACGTACGACTACATCAACCGCGTTGTGCTAACGCTTCCGCTTTCGGTCTACGAGGGTACGTAGACAACATTCTCCCCTCTCGTTGCTATGCATCACCATGATCTTGCGTGTGCGTAGGAAAATTGTTTGAAATTGCTACGTTCCCCAACAGCCAGACCATATGATTTTGTAGGGATAACTTTCTTTGGCCATGTTATTTTGAAAAGACATGATTGCTTTATTAGTGTGCTTGAAGTATTATTGTCTTAATATCAAATGATAGACTATTGCTTTGAATCACTCGTGTATTAATATTCATGCCATGATTAGATTACATGATCAATATTATACTAGGAAGCATTCCACATCAAAAATTATCTCTTTTATCATTTACCTACTCGAGGACGAGCAGAAATTAAGCTTGGGGATGCTGATACATCTCCATTATATCTATAATTTTTGATTGTTCCATGCCAATATTATACAACTTTCATATACTTTTGGCAACTTTTTATACTATTTTTGGGGACTAACATATTGATCCAGTGCCCAGTGCCAGTTCCTGTTTGTTGCATGTTTTTTATTTCACAGAAAATCCATATCAAACGGAGTCCAAACGGGATAAAAACTGACGGAGATTTTTTTTGGAATATATGTGATTTTTGGGAAGAAGAATCAACGCGAGACGATGCCCGAGGGGGCCATGAGGCAGGGGAGGCGCCCCAGGGGGTCAGGCGCGCCCTGGGCCCTTGTGGCCACCTCGTAAGACAATTGGTGCCCTTCTTTCGCCGCAAGAAAGCTAATATCCGGATAAAAATCGTGTCCAAATTTCAGCCCAATCGGAGTTACGGATCTCCGGGAATATAAGAAACGGTGAAAGGGCAGAATCTAAAACGCATGAACAGAGAGAGACAGATCCAATCTCGGAGGGGCTCTCGCCCCTCCGCCGCCATGGAAGCCATGGACCAGAGGGGAAACCCTTCTCCCATCTAGGGAGAAGGTCAAGGAAGAAGAAGAAGAAGAAGGGGGGCTCTCTCCCCCTCTCTCCCTATGGCGTTGGAACGCCGCCGGGGCCATCATCGTCACTGCAATCTACACCAACACCTCTGTCATCTTGACCAACATCTTCATCACCCTCCCCATCTATCTACAGCGGTCCACTCTCCTGCAATCCGCTGTACCCTCTACTTGAGCATGGTGCTTTATGCTTCATATTATTATCCAATGATGTGTTGCCATCCTATGATGTCTGAGTAGATTTTCGTTGTCCTGTCGGTAATTGGTGAATTGCTATAATTGATTTAATTTGCTTGTGGTTATGTTGCTATCCTTTGGTGCCCATCATATGAGCACGCGCGTAGATCACACCATAGGGTTAGTTGTATGTTGATAGGACTATGTATTAGAGGGCAAGAGTGACAGAAGCTTCAACCTAGCATAGAAATTGATGCATACGGGATTGAAGGGGGGTCAATATATCTTAATGCTATGGTTGGGTTTTACCTTAATGAACGTTAGTAGTTGCGGATGCTTGCTAATAGTTCCAATCATAAGTGCATAGAATTCCAAGTCAGGGATGACATGCTAGCAGTGGCCTCTCCCACATAAAACTTGCTATCGGTCTAGTAAAGTAGTCAATTGCTTAGGGACAATTTCGCAACTTCTACCACCTCTTTTCCACACTCGCTATACTAACTTTATTGCTTCTTTACCTAAAACAGCCCCTAGTTTTTATTTACATGCTCTTTATATTCTTGCAAATCTATCCAACAACACCTATAAAGTACTTTTAGTTTCAAACTTGTTTTAGGTAAAGCGAACGTTAAGCGTGCGTAGAATTGTATCGGTGGTCGATAGAACTTGAGGGAATATTTGTTCTACCTTTAGCTCCTCATTGGGTTTGATAGTCTTACTTATCGAAAGAGGCTACAATTGATCCCCTATACTTGTGGGTTATCAGATATCAAATCATGCATATAAGTATTCAGAGAAGAATCAAATATTGTTCATAGATAATCTTGATCATAAACCCACAATTCATTGAATCTCGGCAAACACACCGCAAAAAGTATTACATCGAATAGATCTCCAAGAACATCGAGGAGAACTTTGTATTGAAGATCAAAGAGAGAGAAGAATCCATCTAGCTAATAACTATGGACCCGAAGGTCTGTGATAAACTACTCACACATCATCGGAGAGGCTATGGTGTTGATGTAGAAGCCCTCCGTGATTGAATCCCCCTCCGACAGATCACCGGAAAAGGTCCCCAGATGGGATCTCACGGGTACAGAAGGTTGCAGTGGTGGAGAAGTGATTTTGTGACTCCCCTGGATGTTTCCAGGGTATAAGAGTATATATAGGCGAAAGAAGTAGGTCGGTGCAGCTACGAGGGGCCCACGAGGGTGGGGGCGCGCCGCCCTACCTCGTAGCCGCCTCGTTGCTTCCTTGACCTCCACTCTAAGTTTCCTAGATTGCGTTTGTTCCAAAAAAGATCCTCATGAAGGTTTCATTCCGTTTGGATTCCGTTTGATATTCCTTTTCCGCGAAACACTGAAATAGGCAAAAAACAGCAATTTGCACTGGGCCTTCGGTTAATAGGTTAGTCCCAAAAATAATATAAAAGTGCATATTAAAGCCCATTAAACATCCAAAACAGATAATATAATAGCATGGAACAATAAAAAATTATAGATACGTTGGAGACGTATCAATACCCGCCGTGAGCCTCAACACTCATCGGACCGCATACATCAGTATGTATTATTTCCAATAAGTCAGTGGCTCGCTCCATTGTTCCGGAGAACGGAGTTTTAGCCATCTTTCCCATGAGGCATGGTTCGCAAGCATCAAGTGATTCATAATCAAGTGATTCCAAAGGCCCATCAGCATGGAGTTTCTTCATGTGCTTTACGCCATTATGACCTAAACGGCAGTGCCACTAGTATGTTGCACTATCATTATCAACTTTGCATCTTTTGGCACCAATATTATGAATATGTGGATCACTACAATCGAGATTCAATAAACCATTCACCTTGGGTGTATGACCACATAAGGTTTTATTCATGTAAACAGAATAACAATTATTCTTTGACTTAAATGAATAACCATGATCCAATCATATTATGCTCAACGCAAAACACCAAATAACATTTATTTTAGGTTCAACACTAATCCCGAAGGTAAAGGGAGTGTGTGATGGTGATCTTATCAACCTTGGAATCACTTCCGACACACATCATCACCTCGCCCTCAACTAGTCTCTGTTCATTTTGTAACTCCTGTTTTGAGTTACTAATTTTAGTAACTAAACCGGTATCAAATACCTTGGGCTTACTATGAACACTAGTAAAGTACACATCAATAACATGTATATCATATATACTTTTGTTCACTTCGCCATCTTTCTTATCCGCCAAGTATTTAGGGAAGTTCCGCTTCCAATGACCATTTCCTTTGCATTAGAAGCACTCAGTTTCAGGCTGGGTCTAGCTTTGGGCTTCTTCATGGGAGTGGAAACTTTCTTGCAATTCTTCTTGAAGTTACTTTTCTTTCCCTTGCCCTTTTACTTGAAACTAGTGGTCTTGTCAACCATCAACACTTTGATGCTTTTCTTGATTTCTACCTTTGCTGATTTCAGCATCACGAAGAGCTCATGAATCGTTTATGTCATCCCTTGCATATTATAGTTCATCACGAAGTTCCAGTAACTTGGTGATAGTGACTAGAGAACTCTGTCAATCACTATCTTATCTGGAAGATTAACTCCCAGTTGATTCAAGCGATAGTAGTACTCAGACATTCTGAGAAAATGATCACTGGTCATCACCTAGCGGTGCATCAAGGACATAATTCTTCTGTGCAGCAATGAGGATAGTCCTCAGATCACGGGCCCAGTCCGCATCATTGCTACTATCATCTTTCAACTTATTTTTCTCTAAAAACATATCAAAAATAAACGGGGAGCTACATCGCAAGCTATTGATCTACAACATAGATATGAAAATACTATCAAGACTAAGTTCATGATAAATTAAAGTCCAATTAATCATATTACTTAAGAACTCCCACTCAGATAGACATCTCTCTAGTCATCTAAATGATCACGTGATCCATATCAACTAAACCATGTCCGATCATCACGTGAGATGGAGTAGTTTTCAATGGTGAACATCACTATGTTGATCATATCTACTATATGATTCACGTTCGACCTTTCGGTCTTAGTGTTCCGAGGCCATATCTGCATATGCTAGGCTCGTCAAGTTTAACCCGAGTATTCCGCACGTGCAAAACTAGCTTGCACCCATTGTATGTGAACATAGAGCTTATCACACCCGATCATCACGTGGTGTCTCGGCACGATGAACTGTAGCAACGGTGCATACTCAGGGAGAACACTTATACCTTGAAATTTAGTGAGGGATCATCTTATAATGCTACCATCGTACTAAGCAAAAAAAGATGCATAATAGGATAAACATCACATGCAATCAAAATAAGTGATATGATATGGCCATCATCATCTTCTGCCTTTGATCTCCATCTCCAAAGCACTGTCATGATCACCATCGTCACCGGCTTGACACCTTGATCTCCATCGTAGCATCATTGTCGTCTCGCCAACTATTGCTTCTACGACTATCACTACCGCTTAGTGATAAAGTAATGGCGATTGCATTTCATACAATAAAGCGACAACCATAAGGCTCCTGCCAGTTGCCGATAACTTTTACAAAACATGATCATCTCATACAACAATTTATATCTCATCACATCTTGACCATATCACATCACAACATGCCCTACAAAAACAAGTTAGACGTCCTCTACTTTGTTGTTGCAAGTTTTATGTGGCTGCTATGGGCTTCTAGCAAGAACCGTTCTTACCTACGCATCAAAACCACAACGATTTTTCGTCAAGTGTGTTGTTTTAACCTTCAACAAGGACCGGGCGTAGTCAAACTTGATTCAACTAAAGTTGGAGAAATAGACACATGCCAGCCACCTGTGTGCAAAGCACGTCGGTAGAACCAGTCTCATGAACGCGGTCATGTAATGTCGGTCCGGGCCGCTTCATCCAACAATACCCCCGAATCAAAGTAAGACGTTGATGGTAAGCAATGTGACTATTATCGCCCACAACTCTTTGTGTTCTACTCGTGCATATAACATCTACGCATAGACCTGGCTCGGATGCAACTATTGGGAACACAGTATTCCAAAAAATTTACCTACGATCACGCAAGATCTATCTAGGAGATGCATAGCAACAAGACGGGAGAGTGTGTCCACGAACCCTCATAGATCGAAAGCGGAAGCGTTTAGTAACGCGGTTGCTGTAGTCGAACGTCTTCGCAATTCAATCGATCCTAGCACCGAACGTACGACGCCTTCGTGTTCAACACACGTTTAGCTCGATGATATCCCTCGAACTCTTGATCCAGTTGATGACGAAGGAGAGTTCCGTCAGCACGACGACGTGGCGACGGTGATGATGAAGTTACTGGCATAGGGCTTCGCCTAAGCACTACGACGATATGACCGAGGTGTGTAACTGTGGAGGGGGGCACCGCACACGGCTAAGAGAAGACTTGTTGTCTCTTTGGGGTGCCCCTACCCATGTATATAAAGGAGGGAGGGAGAGAGGCCAACCCCCTAGGGGCGCGCCAAGAGTATGGAGTCTTACTAGGACTTCCAAGTCCTAGTAGGAATCCCTTTCCTTTTCGGAGTAGGAGAGAAGGAAAGAGGGAAAGAGAGAGGGAGTAGGTAAAGGCAAGGGGGCGCCGCCCCCTTCCCCTAGTCCAATTCGGACCCATGGGGGGCGCCACCTCCCCTTGGCCTGCCTCCTCCTTTCCTGTATGGCCCAATAAGGCCCATTACTTCTCCCGGTGAATTCCCGTAACTCCCCGGTACTCCGAAAGATACCCGAATCACTCGGAACATTTCTGATGTCCAAATATAGCCTTCCAATATATGCATCTTTACCTCTCGACCATTTCGAGACTCCTCGTCATGTCTGTGATCTCATCCGGGACTCTAAACAAACTTCAGTCATCAAATCACATAACTCATAATACAAATCGTCATCGAATGTTAAGCGTGCGGACCCTACGGGTTCGAGAACTATGTAGACATGACCGAGACACATCTCCGGTCAATAACCAATAGCGGAACCTGGATGCTCATATTGGTTCCTACATATTCTTCGAAGATCTTTATCGGTCAAACCGCATAACAACATACGTTATTCCCTTTGCCATCGGTATGTTACTTGCCCGAGATTCGATCGTCGGTATCCACATACCTAGTTCAATCTCGTTACCAGCAAGTCTCTTTACTCGTTCTGTAATGCATCATCCCATAAATAACTAATTAGTCACATTGCTTGCAAGGCTTATAGTGATGTGCATTACCGAGAGGGCCCAGAGATACCTCTCCGATACACGGAGTGACAAATCCTAATTTGGATCTATGCCAACTCAACAAACACTTTCGGAGACACCTGTAGAGCATCTTTATAATCACCCAGTTACGTTGTGACATTTGATAGCACACAACGTGTTCCTCCAGTATTCAGGAGTTGCATAATCTCATAGTCAGAGGAACATGTATAAGTCATGAAGAAAGCAATAGCAATAAAACTAAACGATCATTATGCTAAGCTAACGGATGGGTCTTGTCCATGACATAATTCTCTAATGATGTGATCCCGTTTATCAAATGACAACACATGTCTATGGTTTGGAAACTTAACCATCTTTGATTAATGAGCTAGTCTAGTAGAGGCTTACTAGGGACACTGTGTTTTGTCTATGTATCCACACATGTATCAAGTTTCCGGTTAATACAATTCTAGCATGGATAATAAACATTTATCATGATATAAGGAAATATAAAATAACAACTTTATTATTGCCTCTAGGGCATATTTCCTTCAAATACTTATGCATATTCTCTCTTATTTTACAAGGTTTGCATGAAGAGGGAGAATCCCGGCAGCTGAAATTCTGGACTGGAAAAGGAGCAAATGTTGGAGACCTATTCTGCACAACTCCAAAAGTCCTGAAACTTCACAGAGCATGTTTTTGGAATATATATATATAATATTGGGCGAAGAAAGAAACAGAGGGGGGCCACCAGCCAGCCACAAGGGTGGAGGGCGCGCCCTACCCCCTAGGTGCGCCCCCCGGCCTTGTGGGCCCCCTGGCAGGCCTCCGGTGCCCATTTTTGGCTATATGGTGTGTTTTGACCTGGAAAAAAAATCAGAAGGAAGCTTACGGGATGAAGCGTCGCCGTCTTGAGGCGGAACCTGGGCAGAACCAATCTAAGGCTCCTGCAGAGCTATTCTGCCGGGGAAACATCCCTCCGGGAGGGGGAAATCAAAGCCATCGTCATCACCAACGATCGTCTCATCGAGAGGGTGTCAATCTCCATCAACATCTTCACCATCACCATCTCTTCTCAAACCCTAGTTCATCTCTTGTATTCGATCTTGGTCCCAAAACCTCATATTGATACCTGTGGTTTGCTAGTAGTGTTGATTACTCCTTGTAGTTGATGCTAGTTGGTTTATCCGGTGGAAGATTATATTTTTAGATCTTTAATGATAATTAATACCCCTCTGATCATGATTATGAATATGCTTTATGAGTAGTTACGTTTGTTCCTGAGGACATGGGTTAAGTCTTGTTATAAGTAATCATGTAAATTTGGTATTCGTTCGATATTTTGACGAGATGTATGTTGTCTCTCCTCTAGTGGTGTTATGTAAACGTCGACTACATGACACTTCGCCATTATTTGGGCCTAGGGGAAGGCATTGGGAAGTAATAAGTAGATGATGGGTTGCTAGAGTGACAGAAGTTTAAACCCTATTTTATGCATTGCTTCATAAGGGGCTGGTCTGGATCCATATGTTTCATACTATGCTTAGGTTTACCTTAATTCTTCTTTCGTAGTTGCAGATGCTTGAGAGAGGGGTTAATCATAAGTGGGAGGCTTGTCCAAGGAAGGGCAACACCCAAGCACCGGTGCACCCACATATCAAATTATCATAAGTGGGAGGCTTGTCCTTTGCTACAAAAAGGATTGGGCCACCCTGCTGCACCTTAGTTAATTTATTTACTTGTTATCCGTTACAATTTATCTTATCACAAAACTATATGTTACCGACAATTTCAGTGCTTGCAAAGAATACCTTGCTGAAAACCACTTGTCATTTTCTTCTGCTCCTCGTTGGGTTCAACACTCTTACTTATCAAAAGGACTATGATATATCTCCTATACTTGTGGGTCATCACTAATCATCCACCCTATAGACATACTTCCGATCCTACAACAGTCAATGTGGTAATGTGGTGTACCAGTCTACCATTAGGACCCTAGGCAGTAGCAATGTGGTAAGAACATCACCAAATGCATCAATCTAGCATGAACTCTAAGGAAGTAGCATTCTAATCTAAGCACTAGCAACACATGCATTGCTCTGATTCAACTGAAATAGAATGGTTTAGAATCAAATTGAAATGAATTTGATCGAAACCAATCCAATCCAGTCCAAATAGTCAAATCTAACATTTCCCTAAGCATGTTTGAAGTAAGCAGAAAAACCCTAACTATGAACGCTAGGAGGCGGAACAAATCAGCGCTTACCCGAGCCGCTGCCATTGCAGAGAAGGTCGGGCGAGGAGAATAGCCCGACGAGAACATGAGTCTCCCCAACGATGATGGGGTTTGTAACCATGATCATGGTCCTCGTGATGCGTCGGGATGTTAAGGATGAGCGTCTCGTTGTTGAGCCCAAGATGAGAACGTTCGGCACCGGTGACGGAGCTGGAGCGGGTGGTGGGGTGGTGCATTGGCTCGTGCCTGTGACATCACTAAGAGAGGGGAAGTCGCCCTAAGAACTATGGCGAGATCCTGGCTGGAAGAGGCAAGGTCGGCAAACCACCTCTCCTAGGCGGGGTTGCTGCTGACAACGATGGGAGTAGGGGGAGGGGTGGCTTTGCCATCGAGGACACCGAAGGGGCGATGCAGGAGAGAGGAGTAAGTGTGTCTGAATTAGCGTGTGAGGTGACTGAAGAGAGCGTGGGAGTTATGAGACGTCTTATCATCTCCCGCAATTCCCACACATGGATTGAGCGAGACTAACTCGCAAAAGATGGACGATTCAGGAGTTCCAATATAGAGCTACTTTAATCTTCGTACGGGCCGAAAAACAAATATAGTCTACACAACCAAATAATCCAATTCCATTCAAGATGGATCTAATTGAGAATAATATATAGAGCTGCTTTAACCTTCGTATGAGCCGAAAAACAGATATAGCCCACACAATCAAATAATCCGATTTCATTCAAGATGGATCTGATTGAGAATAATGCAGAGTACCAAACGCATCACGAGGGCCCAAGAAAGTTTCCTCTCTAGACTCGAGAAAAAAAAGTTTCCTCCCGCGTCTAAGCGCTCTGTCAGATAGAGTCCCGACGGCCCGACCCTACCCTGCCGGCGGCGAGGAGCAAGGATGACGGCGCCGAGGAGGTGGAGGTTCGCGATGGTCTGCTCGTCGAACATGAACCGGAGCATGGAGGCGCACGCTGTGCTGGGCCGCGCGGCGCTCGACGTCGAGTCCTACGGCACCGGCTCCCAGGTGAAGCTCCCAGGCCCGTCGATGCACGAGCCCAACGTCTACGACTTCGGCACCCCTTACGGCGGCATCTACGACGACCTCCGCCGCAAGGACCCCGACCTGTCCGTACTATTCTAATCTCTCCCCTCTTCCTTCTTTTGGTGATCTGGTGCTCGGGGAGGCTGTTCTTGGGTTTATTTGAAACAAACGTGAGGCTGTTACGGCCTGGCCGTTCGAGGATTTTGGATATGGTTTATAAGAAAATTTATGGTGGTTTGGAGGAAAACGTAGATAAATCGTGCAAATGTTTTGCGATATCTGGGGTTCCTTCCTACCCATTGTATCCCCTTTTCTCACTATTAGATAGATTTCAGCTCCCCCAATTTTCTGTGAAGCACCTGTCGATTAGTTCTGATTCAGAGACATGTAATCGTTAATGATTCGAGGGGGGAAATGCGGCAAATTGACTTGAGCCTTCGTTTAAAAAAACACTGAGATAACTGAACTCCGGATATTTTTATCTGTGGATTCCCCTAGCACTTCTTCAATGCATTCTTGTGCTGAGTATGGATTTTTGGTGACCCATCCAGGTACAAGAGGAACGGCCTACTGCCAATGCTGAAGAGGAACATCTCGGTGAAGCTGGCGCCGCAGAGGTGGCAGGATAACGCTGGCGATGGGGTGTTTGATATGATACTCACCTTTGAGGAGAGGGTCTTCGGCTTAGTCGTTGAAGGTAATCAACTGAACG
>NC_041388.1:221069393-221081252 GCF_002162155.2 Triticum dicoccoides | reverse complement strand
TTGGTCTACAAAGCACTTTGAGGACTAATCGCTAGAAACCTTTAGGGTTGCATGGTTTTCTTGGCATTCACTGAGGTTGGGATTTGGTCGTGTGCAGATATGAATAACCGTGAGCAGAGGTTATTGAAGAGCGTGCTGATAATCAATATGGACGTGAAAGATAACCATGAAGAAGCTGCTATTGGGGCAAAGCTTGCTTTAGATTTATGCCACAAGGTAACCAAACAGCATAACATATACAGGGTGCAAAGTTATTCCTTCCAATGATTTTCTAATCACCAAGCAAAATATATCTTTGTGTTTATTTTCGATATGTATTTTGTACAAATGGTGTGAATGCTAATGATAGTGACGAACTAACTGTGCTCCCGCACACTAGGGACAATACATGCTAAATTGGATTGGGCCCATGTACTACTTTAAATCTTAAATTATAGAAAAGGAGTGTTACTTAAAGTAAATAAATAGCTAAATGATGATGGAAGCTCTAGAACAGCTAAATCTCAGTGCAAGTTTACAAGTTCAACAAGCTAGTGCAGTGAATAAAAAAAACAGAAACGAATCATCCATCGCAATTGGCATATTATTGCTGACATCATCCTCTTAGGTCTCCACTTCATAGCTCCATCCTCAATCCTCTTCTGTCCTCATGAACAAGTACTTAATAAGTGCACCACTTAAATTATCCTTTGAGATCCCAGTTGTATAGCCAATCCACAGGTAGCAACGAATAGAAAGGTTTTGGTAATTTACCACTTGGACAGCAGGCTACGCGCATTTTTGATGAAACAGAAAAATGACCATCAGTAAATAAATACTAGTGATCAAGTCTAGCGTCTCAATCACCATGCAAGTGAATGTACTTGATACGTAGAAATCTTCAGGAAATGCCAATCCAAAGATTCGTGTTTCAGGATACACCACTCCTTTTCTCATGTCAGTGGGAAGCGTACCTTGAAACGCGACATGATTGTAGTTCCATACCCTAAAAAGATTATGTTACGGTATAGCATGGATTCATTATTGCAAACCTGATAATACACCCAATCGGCCAACCTAAGTGTTCTGGTGACTTTCGCTGACAATTTTATTGATACTGTATGGGAATAGTATCTCCTGTGCCTGCCAAATTGCCACACCAAAGCACACCAACAAGGCTGCGTTGGTCAATTATACCTGCAGGGATCCCTCTGTATACACAACCATTCGTTTCATGTAAATTCACCTAGTATGATTCTGTGCCTGTGACTCCTCCTAAGCATTGTCTTTAACGTTGCCCTTCTTTCCCCCCAAACATGCCTCTTCAGGGCACCCTGTCCTTGAAGGATTCATGAATTGCAACTCCCTCCACAATGTAACGCACACGGTTTTTCATGTTATCACTAGCATATTTCACAATATGATACTTTATACAAAATTAATAAGACACTCAAGTAGGACGAATATGCCTCAAACCATTATTTAAGAGTGGGTGTACAACTTGCCTCAAGAAAGCTAGTGCTGGCACTTCTAAAGTTATTCACGTATTCCTGTCTCATTTTGAAAATAGTCACTTAGTCCTATCTCATCAGCAAGCTCGGCATCCTATTGTGAGGATATATATATTTTTCACTTAAGGAAAAAATCCATGCAGCAATGAAGGTCGACACTGTTGATGAAAAATCCATGCAGCAATGAAGGTTGAAACTGTTAATGAAAAAGTCATGCAGCAATGAAGGTAGGGTTTAAGGTGAGGGCTTTGAAGCTGAAGTTCTGGGGCTTCATTTTGTTTGATCTGAAATCAGCTGCCAACCTTGGCATGCAGACACCATCTAGTGCAGTGAATTCCTACTGGGCCGGCATCAGCATATTAACCACCTCCATGTATACCTAGGTTGAACTTTGAAGGTGATCAATGCACTTGAGGTTCTTGACAGAGAGCGGGAGGCTGAGATATGTGATAGGGAATGAGGAGAGCCTCGCTGGGATCCTTTCCAGGATGTCATCCAACATGATACCATTGCATCTAATTGGTGCAACAAGACTTTTTGGAAATTAGTCACTAGGCCGGTGACGTGGCCAAACTTGATAAGAGTCTGAGAGAGGGCTGTCACGTCCTCCTTAGTAGGAGCAACAAAAATGGCCTCATCATCGGCATACATGGAGGTTCTGAATCGTGGTCCTTGCCCAGCCAGACGTTGCAACCAGCCCTGAATAGTGGCCTGCTCAAGAATGCTTTGAAGAGGGTCAATGGCAATCACGAATAAGGGAGGTGATAGAGGGTCGCCCTGTCTGAGCCCACAACCATGCCCTATAGGGTTTCCATGCACACCATGAAGCAGGATGAGCGAGGAGGAGGAAGTGAAGAAGGCGGCCACCCAATCTCGGAACCTAGGAGGAAAACCCCGGCGCGCGAGCACATCGAAGATATAGTCCCAAGGGACGGAGTCAAAGGCCTTTTTAGTGTCAAGCTTGAGCACCAACATCGATCGCTTGTTGTGGTGGAGTCTCCTAGCATAATTGTGGACAAAAAGAAAGTTGTCATGGATGCTTCGTCCCTTGATGAACACACTTTGGGCGTTGGAGACCAAGGTGCTCATGTGCAGAGACAATCTCTTTGCCGAAATTTTAGCCATGATCTTAGCAATGGCATGGATTAATCTCCTTGGTGCCGTCCTTCTTGGGAAGAAGAGAAGTTGAGCCGATAAAAAATGGTCGTGTGGAGATTGGAGAAAAGGTTGACGACCGCCATGATGTCGAGCGCAATCACATCCCAACAAGATTTGAAGAACGCACCAGTAAACCCATCCGGACCGGGGGCCTTGTCACCAGGCATTTCCATGACAGCCGCCTTGTCCTCCGAATAAGGTGCGTCGATACCCTCAAGATTGGAGGCAGTGATACGCAAGTCCGTCCAGTTGAAGTCATAAGGGCGCTGAACAGGATGCCTCCTCCGCAGATAAAGAATGGTGCTCCATGGCGACACCAAAACGGAGGATCACCTCCAAGGCCATGTGCAACTGGAGTTTAGCGTTGAAGAAGAGGGGCTTGCTCCACGACCGAGACAGGAGGACACCAGCTGGAGCTTGTGATAGAGGATTTGACACGGCTCCACATGCCCATGCGGCTCCGCCCAAGTCTTTTCAACCACCTCCTTAAACCCCGGAATCTTGACCCCAAAGTTCTTGAATTTGAAGGATCTCGGCCGCTTCGGACCCTGGTCAGCCGCGGTGCCCTCGGGAGGACGCTGGGCGTAGTGGAGCAGGCGGTGACCACCCAGGAAACTGGTGCTTTATCATCACAGCCACCTAACTTAGATTCCTGCATGCAAGCAATTTGACATGGGGTAGCAGCGATGCATGCGCTGACAGTGATACAGCAATTGGGGCAGTTCAATCCCCACACATTCTAACTTAGTATGTTTATGTTTGGGCTACACATGTTGGAACTTAAGCATACTCATCAACCAGCCCCATGAAGGCAATTCGGCAGCAGCCATCAGCATGTGGGACAAAGGAGGCAGACGGTAGTGAACCAAATTTTGGGATTGAACAGATTGCATTAAGAGAGCAGCACACAACTTTCCTGTAGTCTTCCCCAGTACAGCAGGAACCAAAATGACACTCTAATACAACTAGGACATTAGCAAACAGCAGCATCAAGCCCAGCTGCGAACTAAAACCGGGCACAACACACATGTGTTGGTAGGATCTTCTAACACGCGGACTAGGCGAACTCAGCAAAGCAGCCGCAAGCAGACTAGGCCACAGTAGAACCCGCGGCCACCTGTGAATCCTGGACATGGTCCACAGGCCATTTGCTCCACCATGCGCGACCAGAGCATCTTCGACAGGAGTTGATAGGTCGCAGGCGAAGGCGGATTATATAAAAATTAGATGTATTTTTCTTTATCATGATTTTGCTCACAAGCTTGTGTTTCTCATGTTAGTCTGCGCACGGTTTACAAGTTTGAAACGTGATGGTGACGTTATTATTCATGTTGTGTGAAACAAAGGAGAAGTTAACTTGTGTGCTCTGCTCTCGTTTTTTCAGCTTGAAGCGGTGGCTGGTGATTGGGAGGAAATAATCGATGACCTGATTGCTGCATTCGAGAAGCAGCACAAGCGGAAGCTCACATACTACATCTCGTTTTACTGACTTAGACACCGCCTTGCCCTCGTCACAGAGGCTCGGTAGTTTAACCTGATGTTTGGATGGTCAGGAAACAGTAGAAAACTGAGTAGCATTGTGCTGCTCTGCTGATGGTGTAGAAAAGACTACATGTAACAACTCTTCTCCTCAGGTGTCCGTCCTGGTTGAGCAGCTTTATCAGATTTTGATGTGCCCTCAGGTCAGGGAGTTAATTGCAAAAAACCATCACATTTTGGACATCGATTGCAGAAAACCACCTAGTAATTTTATGCAAAAACCACCGTGTTTCTAGTAAACTTTTTGCAAATTGCACCGATCAGGTAATTTAGCCCATTTAATCACTTTTTGACACAGGGGACCGGGCTGTAAGGAGCTGACTTGGCAAAAAAATTACACACAGACCCCTAGTAGATCTAAAAAAAGCAATCAGCCCAGGACATGCTTGACAGAGCCTGCTGCCTCGATCCCATCGGATGGGAGAGCCCGAGCTGGCCGACCCCCCGCGCCACTCCGGCGATGTCGCCGCCGCCGACAAGCACGTCAGCGACCACCGCTACAGGCTTCGTGCGACCCAGAGATGAGGCCAGTACCTGTCGCATCTTGTGCACGTCCGCCTCGCCGTGTATCCGCCGGGAAGTGGGAGGGCGCCTCGCTCGTCGTCTTCTACCCGTGCCCGAAGTCGTCGCGGCTGCACTCAAGGCCGCCACATGAGGCGCCCTGCGGGCGGCAAACGGAGGCGGCCACAGGCCACGGACTCATGCTCCAAGTGTCGTTGTCCTCTCTAACCAGGGCATCGAATCTGGACGGGAATGGGACGGCGGCGAGCGAAGGTGGCCGGAGGTGGGGGTGCAGGCAAGCTGAGCGGCGTGGTGGGTGTGGGTGTAGGTCGCGGCGGCGACGACTGCCAGGAGGTTGCCGAAGGCGCCGAGCATCTCCTGGTGGGGGAAGAAGAATTGGCTCGGGAGGTCAACCCCGTCATCCATTTTGTGACAGAATTGTATGCCAAGAACAACCACTTTGTGTGCAGTCAATGGGCAAGTTGTGCAACAGTCGCTCGGCCAGGAAAAGAAATTGGAATCAAGAACAGAGTATGTCGGATGACAGCAGCAGCAGTCTACCGCCGCGACCTGCACCCACACGCACAACTACAACCCCCCATCCATGGCGGCTTCTTGCAGAGAACAAGAGAGAAGAAAGGAGAAGAAGTGGAGGCAGGGGACGACAGCGTGAGGGGCCTGCAGGTTGCGGGCGTCAGCTTGCCGGAGGCGCCGGGTAGAGGAGGCCTCAAGTCGGCGGCGGTTTGCAGGATCAGAGAAAGGAGGGAGGCCACCCGCTGGGTTGGATTGCGTTTTTCTTTTCGATCCAGGGGTTGTATGTCAATGTTTTGCCAAGTCAGCTCCTTACAGTTCGGCTCCACTTGTCAGAAAATGATTAAACGGCCTAAATCCTTCGATGAGTGTTTTCTGTAAAAAGATTACTGAGAACGCGGTGATTTTTGCATAAAATTAAGGATTAGATAGTTTTTTAGAATCGATGCGCCAAACGTGGTGTTTTTTTTTTCAATTAACTCTCAGGTCAGGTGTCTTCTTCATTTGACCGGTCAGACCTGCTCTTCCTCGCATGGCATGGCGATCCATCGTCTGCCGGTGCCAGAACCCTGTCTTGTGATGCTGACAGCTCTGACCTGCAATTTTCAGTCCAGCAAACCGTTTGCACGAGTAGAGTTTTTGCTTGGAGGGCTGTCGCCCACACATCCGTTTCTGGTGGTGTGCCGTTTTCCCCGTACGACCTATGTCCTGTACCGGTTTCTGCTGTCCTGCTTGTTTTGATGGCTTGATGCGGTTGACACTTTGACCTCAGTTCTGGTTCTGTCCGACTTAATGGCAACTCCAGCATAGACATAATCTTCCCCGCAACGGAATTCAACTTCGATGCAACAACTCGGATGAAATGATCAAAACATAGAGCAATAAAAGCAACTCCAATGGATCGACCCAAACGGATGACAATTTCGTCCGTTTTTTGTTTGTTTGGGTCGGCCGCCCGCCCGACGTCCGCCCTGTTTTTCATATGGGTCGGCAGCGCGCCCAACGCGCCAACCCGTATGTGCAGGCGTGGCCGGCTGGCCGCCCAATTTTGCATTGCATTCTCACATATGGTGAAATGAAAATTTAACAAACAAAATAGTCCGCCCAAATAAATAGTATAGTTTACAGGCCAAATAAAAATAAAAATGTTTCACATAGTTTTGCAAAACGAATAAAAAAGATACATTTATTGATTGCCAACATGAGTCCACATATGCTTAACCAAATCATTTTGCAGTTGCACGTGAGTTTCCCAATCACGCATGTCTTCATGAAACTAAGTGAACTGCTCAAATGTTGCCGCTACTCCATGCTCAGGCACAACATTCTCACCCTGAAACTGAAAACCTTGATCGTACAGACGTTCTGGACGCTCGTCTTCTATTGTGGAAAAAGAACTCGTCGGCGGAGTCCATTTTCGTACCTTGGCAAACTGTCGAACAGTTTGCGGGCGTCGAAGAAGGAGACGACCGACGAGGGGAGACACGACGCCCACAGACCAGCTAGCTGCCCGGCCGGCGTCCGACGAGCGTGTCGGTCGTCTGTGGCTGGGGCGGCGAGCCGTCTTTTTGGTTGCGGGGCGGCTGGGCGTGGGGGAAACAGCGGTGAGGAACCAGCTTGCTCCCCGGCGGCAAAACGGCGGCGGCGGGCGACTGGGGGCAGGGGCGGCGTTGCTGGGCGGATGTGGAGGCGGCGGCAGCTGGGAGAGTCGCCGGCAAAATGGGCAGCGGCGTCGGTGACGGAGGAGGCGGAGGCGAGGGTTGCTTGTTGGTTGGGGGGAGGGAAGGCCAATGTGCCACAGACGAGCGGGCCCGGGGACAGGAGTAGGCGAGCAAGCGTGCGTCCGTCACGTGTCCGCGCCGACGCAAATCAGGCTAAAAATGGGCCGGGAATGGGTCGCCCGCAGACGAAAAACGGACGCGCGTCCGTTTAGGTCGGCGCGTTGGGCCGCCTTTTCTGTCCGCGCCGACCCGAACGGACGGCCGCGGACGAAATGGGTCGCCCCATTGGAGTTTCTCTAAGCCACATAACTTGGGGCATCTTCGATGGCAACCTGCAAAAATGCTCCCGTATCCATCTGCAGACAGAGAAAGACCAGTCTGTAGGACACGGATGTGGGAGAACGTCTTTGAACCGTAGCCGCATACATTCGGCCTTCCTCATTTTTTCCAAGTTCGCACGATCAAATAGTCGCATGCAAAAGGCACAAACATTCAAATAGCCGCATGCAAAGGGTACAGATGTTCAAATAGCCTCATGTAGCACTAGTTCAATTTTAAAAAAGTTCACATATTACATCCCAACATTGTTGTTCTCTTTTACCGTCCACTGATACTCAATCAGATCTCCCATCAGCTTCTTGTGAGTTGGTGGATGCCGAATTTGTTGATGCATTTGAATAAGCTCCTCAAATGTGGCCAGATTCTGGTATGGAAGTTGGATAAGATCACCCATGTTCTCAAATTCCAGAGCTGCGGCAACATCATCACTCTCATCCTCGATGATCATGTTGTGCGTGATCACACAACATGTCATCACCTTCCACAAGGTTTTCGCATGTGCTCTTAGACATTCGTAGGTACTCGTCCCATGAATCAGTGGTCGTGCCATATGCAAGCATCCGGAGTGCGGCCGTGCACTTTTGGTAACCAAAGAAGCCAATCGTTCACACGGCGTCCTTCTTCGAGATGAAGTAGTCATCGTAAGACCGAACGCCATGGTACAAACGATCGAAGAGAGTGTTGCGCACCCGAAAACACCGGCGAAAATGGCCAGTGAATAGTGCAATGGGGGCAAAATAGTCGGCCATAAGTGTCAAATGGCCGCGCACCCTGTTGCGGTTGAGCACTCAATGACCATTGATCGAGCCCTTGAAATTGAGAACATGCTCCTCCGCACGTTTTGTGTCTTCAAGAACCGCCTGCATCATCCCCGTCTCATCGAAGTACTCCTCGTCCGACGAGCCGTCGGACAACTCAACACACTTATCATATATGTATTCCAAATCGAAATCCATTGCTAGAAAGAAGAAGGGACAATTGTTTTCAGCTCCGGCGATTCATCGAACAATTATCGGGCGTGATGAGAACAGCAGTAGTGTGACGCCCCCGATTTGATCGTACACTAATCATATCGTACACTAATCATACATGCAAACGTGTACGATCAAGATCAGGGACTCACGGGAAGGTATCACAACACAACTCTACAAATAAAATAAGTCATACAAGCATCATATTACAAGCCAGGGGCCTCGAGGGCTCGAATACAAGATGTAACACCCTCGATGCGACTATATCTCCCACGTGTCGAGGCACGACTTAGAGGCATAATCGCATTGAAGGCATATGTCGCAAGTTAGGCAATCTTCACAACATCCCATGTAATAGATAATAAAATGGGGAGATAACATAGTTGGCTTACACTCGCCATGTCAATCAAGTACATAAATATCATTACATCATCCAAACACTCATGGCCCGACTACGGCGCCAAAATAAAAGAGAACCCAACATGCGACACGGTCCCAATCACCCCCAACTGGGCACCACTACTGATTATCGGGAAAGGAAACATAGTAACGTTGAGAGTCTTCGTCGAACTCCCACTTGAGCTCATACGCGTCTCGTGGAGCGGAATCATCAGGCCCTGCATCTGATGTAATAGTAATCTGTGAGCCACAGGGACTCAGCAATCTCGCACCCTCGCGATCAAGACTATTTAAGCTTATAGGAATGGCAAGGTAAAATATGAAAGAGCTGCTGCAAGCGACTAGCGAGTATGGTGGCTAACTTATTCGCAAAGGAGAGCGAGAAGAGGAGGCAAAGCGCGAGCGAGAAACTAGAGTGCAACCTGCGCAAACATTACTCCAACACCATGTCCACTTCCCGGACTCCGCCGAGAAGAGGCCATCACGGTAACACACTCAGTTGATTCATTTTAATTAATTAAGGTTCAAGTTATCTACAATCGGACATTAATAAATTCCCGTCTGCCCATAACCGCGGGCACGGCTTTCGAAAGTTCAATCTCTGCAGGGGAGTCCCAACTTAGCCCATGACAAGCTCTCATGGTCAACGAAGGAATAGACCTCCTCCCAAGACGTTCTGATCAGACTCGGTATCTCGGTAATTCAAGACACTTCGACAGGTTAAAACAAGACCAGCAACACCGCCCGAATGTGCCGACAAATCCCGATAGTAGCTGCACATATCTCTTTCTCAGGGCACACTCAGATTGTCTTAGGTACAGGTAGGCCAGCCCAGAGTTGCCCCTGGTGGCCACCGGCAGCTGACAGGTGGACCAACACTCAGAGGAGCACTGGCCCGGGGGGGGGTTTAAAATAAGATGACCCTTGAGTCTGCAGAACCCAAGGAAAAGAAAAGGCCAGGTGGCAAATGGTAAAAGCAAGGTTGGGCATTGCTGGAAAAGCTTTAATCAAGGTGAACTATCAAGGGGTTCCCATTATAACCCAACCGCGTAAGGAACGCAAAAATCCGGGAACATAACACCGATATGACAGAAACTAGGGCGGCAAGAGTGGAACAAAACACTAGGCGAGAGGCCGAGCCTTCCACCCTTTACCAAGTATATAGATGCATTAAGATAACAAGATAACATAATGATATCCCAACAAGTAAATAAATGTTCCAACAAGGAACGGCCTCCGATCTTCACCTGCAACTAGCAACGCTATAAGAGGGGCTGAGCAAAGCGGTGACATAGCCAATCAACGGTTTGCTAGGACATGGTGGGTTAGAGGTTTGACATGGCAATTTGGGAGGCTTGCAAGCAAGTGGTAGGCATCATAGCATTGGCATAGCAAAAGAGCGAGCAAACTAGCATAGCAAAGATAGTAGTGATTTCGAGGGTAAGATCATCTTGCCTGCACAGTTGTCAGAGTTGACTGGATCCTCAAAAGCAAACTCAACGGGCTCCTCGTTAGCGAACTCGTCTCCCGGCTCTACCCAAACAAGACAAACAAGCAACAAGGATACAATCAACCACGTGCAAACTCAAACAACACGATGCAAAGTTGATACGCTATGCGGGATGCGATGCGGGATGCAAAATGCAGATATGACAGGAAACGCATGAACCTGGCCTCAAATTGGAAATCCAAGTGTGCCACTGGAAAGGTGAGATGAAATCGCTTGAAAATGATATAAAGAACGCCGGAATCGGAGTTACGGTTTGGGAATGGCAGGCGATTCAAATATGACACCGGACTGCGATTTACAGCAAGTAGGCATCTAAATGCAATGAGATGAACATGCTACAGCACCCAAACATGGCAAAAAATACATGGAAGGGAAGCATTCAAGATGCTTAACAAAAGTCTAGCACTGAGCTACGGCCAAATTATCCATTAACAGGTTCAAACAAGCATGGCAAAAACGCAAATGGTAAAACAGATCTCAGACTTAGTGAAATTAACACTTGTCTGGAATTTCAGATCATATAGCCCTCTTCGGAGTAACAAAACAACATGCTACAGGACCTGAACATGACAAAGAAAGACATGGCATGGAGCTACTCAACAAGCTTAACAAAAGTCCCTTAGTGTCCTTGAGCCAAAAGGGATCACAAAATATACTAACAAGCACACGAACATAGCAAAAACATAATCAGTTTTCAGACTTAGTGAAAACTGGGACATGCTGAAACATAACTCACGAAGGCACGTTTACGAGCTCGATGCACTCACCATGGTGCAAGTCATGGAAAGACAAGCATACATCCATCAAGAAGGCACAAAATGCAAGCTAGATATGGCAAGAACAATGGCATAACATGCACGGATCAACTACAATAACATCGGCAAAATCGCAAACAAGTTCACGATCTGCCCAGATTCGCAACGAAGCAAAAGTAGAGCTTGATTGACTCAAGCTAGGGTGCTCCATAATTGCAAACAAAGACATGGATGGATAGAGCACTACAAGATTAACAAAACTCCCTTATTGATCATCCTCAAAAGAGGCACGGATCACTAGGAAACAACATGAACATATGACATGATGAGATAAACAATCCCAGGACTTAGTGAAATCTCTAAGTCCCTGAAATCAGAATTAGCAAGTGCACCTCTTGCAAGCTTGCACAAGTCACCACACACATTCTAAAAATACATGGGTTGCACCTCTGGAAAGATGACAAAACCCTTAACAAAACGTATGTAGAACTCACAGGCATATCATGCACACAATAATCATGGCAAAAATGACAAAAGTGCTAAACGGAGTAGCAGATCTGACAATTAACTCAAGTAGCCCTCTTCTAACAACATTTCGGGCACCAAGATGAGCTCAAATGAAAATGATGCAATGGGATGAAATGATGTACTCTCTGAGATGAACATTTTGATATGCTATATGCATGAATCGGAGCTACGGATGCAAAGTTATGGAGCCGCGAGCATGGGCATATGAACTAAACATTCTGGGACTTGGAGAAAAAAAAACAACCTCCGGAAAAAGTGGATCTCGCGGATCGGGACGGAGCGGTGCGGGGACGGGCGAGGGCGTTTGGATCGGGGACCGGTGGATCTGGTCCCAATCCGGATCCGGCCGGGATCTCACCGGAGTTGACCCGGAGCTCGCCGGAGTGGCTCCGGCCGGCGCGGAGGCGGCGGTGGCTG
>NC_041388.1:221056894-221068738 GCF_002162155.2 Triticum dicoccoides | reverse complement strand
GCGGGCCGGCGCGTGGAGGGAGGCGGCGGGCGTATGGGGAGGCGCCACGTGGCGGCGGCGGGGAGCAGCAGACGTGTCCGGCGCCGTCCGGACGTGTCCGGCGGCGGCGGATCTGGGATTTTAGGGTTAGGGACGAGGGGGATCCGGAATTTGGAATGTGGGGTGTATATATAGGCATAAAGGGAGCTAGGAGAGTCTAAATGAGGTGCGGTTCGAACGCTCTAGAAGATGGAGTAGAGTTAGGTGGGTTTTGGGCCAAATTGGAGGGGTGTTGAGCTGCAACACACACGAGGCCTTTTCGGTCCCTCGGTTAACCGTTGGAGTATCAAACGAAGTCCAAATGATACGAAACTTGACAGGCGGTCTACCGGTAGTAAACCTAGGCCGCTTGGCAAGTCTCGGTCCAATCCGGAAATTTTTAATCCCCACACACGAAAGAAAGCTAGAAATGACCACCGGAGGAGAACGAAGCGCCGGAATGCAAAACGGACAACGGGGAAAATGCTCGAATGCATGAGACGAACACGTATGCAAATGCAATGCGCATGATGACATGATATGAGATGCATGACAATGATAACAACACACGGAGACAAAGACCCGAACCCGAAAAAATAAATAACTTAACGCCGGAAACGGCAAGAGTTGGAGTACAAATAGGGAAAGTTACATCCGGGGTGTTACAACACTCCACCACTATGAAAGGATCTCGTCCCGAGATCTAGGACTGAAAGAACGCCGGGTACTCAGAACGGAGGTGATCCTCGCGTTCCCAGGTAGCTTCACGTTCGGAATGGTGTGACCACTTGACTTTGAGAAATTTGATTGACTTGTTGCGAGTCTTGCGTTCAGTCTCTTCAAGAATAGCAACTGGGTGCTCACGACAAGAGAGATCTTCTTGGAGCTCAAAATCCTCGAAGTTGACGGTGCGGTCAGGAGTCTTGAAGCACTTTCGAAGCTGAGAGACATGGAACACGTCATGAACATTTGCAAAGTTTGAAGGAAGCTCGAGTTGATAGGCGAGGTCGCCTCTCTTGCTGACAACCTTGAAAGGTCCCACGTATCTAGGGGCAAGCTTCCCTTTGATACCGAAGCGATGAGTACCTTTCATAGGAGAGACGCGGAGGTAAACATGATCTCCGATCTCGAAAGCCAAATCACAGTGCTTACTATCATAGTAGCTCTTCTGACGGGATTGGGCTGTTTTGAGGTTATCTCGAATGACTTTGCACATTCCTTCTACCTCTGTGATTAAGTCATTACCCAAAAGCTGACGTTCACCGGTTTCAGACCAGTTGAGAGGGGTACGACACTTCCTGCCATACAGAATTTCAAAAGGGGCCTTGCCCGAACTTGCTTGGAAACTGTTGTTGTAGGAGAATTCAGCATAAGGAAGACAATCCTCCCACTTCATGCTGAAGGAGATCACACAAGCCCTGAGCATATCTTCAAGAATCTGGTTGACACGCTCTACTTGACCGCTTGTTTGAGGATGGAAAGCTGTGCTGAAGCGGATGTTACTGCCCATGGCCTTCTGGAAAGAATCCCAAAACTTTGAGGTAAAGATGCTGCCACGGTTTGAAGAGATCACTTGAGGAATACCGTGCAGAGAGACAATACGAGAGGTATAGAGTTCCGCCAATTGAGCTGCACTGACCGACTCTTTGATAGGCAGAAAGTGAGCCACTTTGGTGAGTTTATCGATGACAACAAATATAGCATCATTGCCACGCTTGGACTTTGGAAACCCAGTCACGAAGTCCATTTCAATGTGGTCAAACTTCCATTCTGGAATGGCAAGAGGTTGGAGGAGACCTGCTGGCCTTTGGTGTTCTGCCTTCACTCTTCTGCAGACATCACATTCATTCACAAATTGAGCGATCTCACACTTCATTCGAGTCCACCAATAAGCTTGTTTAAGGTCCTGATACATCTTCGTGCTCCCAGGGTGGATGGAGAGGAGATAATTGTGAGCCTCGTTCATGATTAGTTTACGGAGGTCACCTTTGGGCACAACAACACGATCCTCAAAGAAGAGAGTGTCCTTGTCATCAAGGCGGTAGCACCTGTACTTGGACTGACTCTTAGCAATCCCAATCTTCACCTTTTTCACCATAGCATCAAGAAGCTGAGCTTGGCGAATCTGGTCTTCTAAGGTAGGAGAGACTTGAAGGTTGGCGAGGAAACCTTGAGGAACAACTTGTAGATTAAGTTTGCGGAAAGCTTCACAAAGCTCGGGTTGATAAGGCTTGAGAATCAGACTGTTGCAGTAGGCTTTCCTGCTCAATGCGTCAGCAATCACATTGGCCTTGCCTGGAGTATACTCGATACTCGGATTATACTCTTGAATCATTTCGACCCATCGAGTTTGCCTGAGGTTGAGATTAGGCTGAGTGAAGATGTACTTGAGACTCTTGTGATCAGTGAAAATGTCCACTTTTCTTCCCAATAGAAGATGTCTCCAAGTCAAAAGAGCATGCACAACTGCCGCCAACTCGAGATCATGAGTGGGGTAGTTCTTCTCATTAGGCTTCAACTGGCGAGATGCATAAGCCACAACTTTCTTCTCTTGCATCAATACTGCGCCAAGACCTTGGAGAGAGGCATCACAAAAGACCTCGTACGGCTTGGATTCATCAGGCGGAGTCAGAACTGGAGCAGTGATCAATTTCTCTTTCAAAGTGTTGAAAGCAATATCACACTCCGGAGACCAAACGTACTTGACGTGCTTTTGGAGAAGATTAGAGAGAGGCTTCGCGATCTTAGAAAAGTTTTCAACGAATCTTCGGCAATAGCTTGCGAGACCGAGAAAACTGCGGAGTTGCTTCACATTCTGAGGAGGTTCCCAATTCACAATTGCAGACACCTTCTCAGGATATACGGCACTGCCCTTGGCAGAGATGATATGACCAAGATAAAGAACCTCATCGAGCCAAAATTCACACTTGGAGAACTTGGCGTAGAACTCATGTTCCCTGAGCTTATCAAGAACCAAACGCAAGTGCTTGGCATGATCTTCCTTGTTCTTTGAGAAAACCAGAATGTCGTCGAGATACACCAAAACGAAGTCATTGGTGTAGGCGTTGAAGATGAAGTTCATCATGCGAGAGAACGTCGGAGGAGCGTTGGCGAGGCCAAAAGACATGACAGTGTATTCATATGAACCAAAGCTTGTTCTGAATGCTGTCTTGGGAATATCTTCTTCACGAATGCGAATCTGGTGATAACCCATACGGAGATCAAGCTTGGAGAATACTTGGGCACCTTTGAGTTGTTCGAACAGCTCATTGATGTTGGGAAGTGGGTATTTGTTCTTGATGGTCTTCTTATTCACTGGACGGTAATCAACACAAAGTCGGTCCGTTCCATCCTTCTTCTTCACAAAAAGAACACCACAACCCCACGGAGAAGAACTAGGCCGGATGAGACCCATTTCCTCTTGCATATCGAGTTGCTTCTTCAGCTCCTTCAACTCTTCAGGTCCGAGCTTGTAAGGACGTTTGCACACAGGTTCCGTGCCGGGCTCAAGATCAATAACGAATTCAACTGGCCGGTGCGGAGGCATTCCTGGAAGCTCTTCTGGAAAGATGTCTTGATATTCGCAAACGACTGGAATTTGCGAAATAGCATCCAATTCACCCTTCTCATTGAGAGAAAACAGACGGATAATATCATCACGAGTGGCAAAGACAATTACATCCTCAGACGAATGAGTCAATTGAATCTGCCTGGCTGCACAATCAAGCTGAGCCTTGTGCTTAGAAAGCCAATCCATTCCGAGAATAAGATCAATATCCGAGTCACCGAGAACCGTAGGAGAAGATAGAAACTTGTAGTCTCCCAAGGTGATAGTAACATCCGGGGCAATGGAGTTAGCATGCATGCGCTTACCGGGAGAGACAACTGCTAAAGGACTAGGCAAAATTTGCAAAGGCAAACCATGCTTAGATGAAAACGGTCTCGAGATGAAACAATGCGATGCACCCGTGTCAAAAAGAACTTTAGCTGGAATATCATTAACAGGAAGGTTACCCATGATTACATCTGACGAGTCCTCTACCTGAGCTGCATTCATCAAATTGACCTTGGCATGCTTGGGATTATGCTTGACCACAGCTGTACTTGCCGATCTGACAGGAGGAGGAGGAGGAAGACGCCTCTGGTTGAGACACTTGTTGGCATAGTGACCCTTCTGTTGGCACTTGTTGCACGTGACCTCTGAAAGCGGACGGTGATACGGAGCACTCGATCTTGGAGCTTGAGACGAAGTCTTGTTCTGAAAGCCAGGGTTGGGTGGGTGGGAAGAACCACTGCCACCTTTGCTCTTCTGCTGATACGGCTGACGGAACGGAGGAGGAGGAAGCCAAAACTTCTGCTGCTTGGCCACTTGAGTAGAGGAAGAAGGTGTAACATCTCTGACTCGCTTCTTGGAAGCATCACACCTCAATTGAGCAGCCTCTTGCTTCAGTGCCATGTTGTAGAACTCATCGTACCTCAAGGGCTCAAAGAGAACAAGAGCGAGCTGGATATCTTTTCTGAGACCACCCCTGAACTGGTATATCATGCTCTTCTCATCAGGCATGTCCTGCTTGGCAAAACGGGCGAGCTTCTGGAACAACTTGTTGTAGTCATAGACAGACAAAGAGCCTTGCTTCAGATTGCGGAATTCCTCACGCTTGCTTTCAACCACGCTCTGGGGAATATGATGAGCTCGGAAATCTCAACGGAAATCATCCCAAGTGATAACACGTCCACCTTTGGAATCCTTGTACTGCTGGAACCATTCTGCAGCTTGATCTTTGAGTTGGAAGGAAGCGAACTTAACAAAGTCCTCAGGCCTGACGTTACTGCACTCGAAATGCTTGCACAGATCCACAAGCCAATCATCAGCATCGGTTGCCTCAACACAATTGCTGAAAGTCTTTGGCCCGTTAGCAAGGAACTGGTTGAGTGTAGCAAAGTGACTCTGATTGCTGCCTTGATTCCCTTGGTTGCCTTGATTGCGCTCTTTAAGAATTTGCATGATCAACTGTGTGTTTGCATTGGTTGCGGCCATCACAACTTGCCATGCCTCCGGAGGAGGTGGAGGTGGTGGCGGATCAGGATTCGGAGTCGTGCGCGTTGGAGGAGCCATCCTGAAGAGGTTGACTACCATTAGCACAATGACAGATAAATATTGAAGCTGAATCCAACGGAATGAAAATTGCAACATATAGTCTTCACATCCGAACAAAATGAACGAATGCATTCCTCTAGAAATGGTCACATATCCATAAATTAAGAAGCCATGTAGAATTAAGGTAGAGAAATAAATCAACAAGGTACGGATCAAGAACGAATAATCGGTAAGAAATCCCAATATCAAACCAATATCCGTGGAAGAAGAACTAGAGCTACTAGAATCCCCACCTATGAAACTCCCAAACCTTTCCGGTTATGCAATCAGGTGTTGGGGATACAGGGGAAGCATAATATCTCACCCAAACTAGCAAATCCTACATCCAGCTGTATCCATCCTTCAACACATAACCAAGAAACCTTTGGAAACCATCTACCTCAACCTTCGAAAAGCATCCGTTATACAAGTTATGGCGATACTCCCGAACTCCCGCCCCAGTACTGGGTGGCGTCGAGGTTATCTCACCAACGAACTGCATAAAAGAGATTTTCGATGTTGGTGTACTAGACTCAGGTATTCCAAAACTACAACAATAAAATTATGATGACAACACCTCAGAGCTCAACTCCCCGGGACACTTCCACTAAACCCCTGACAGGAGGCACCAAGACAATGTTCTCATCATAAAACCATCGGAACGATTCCAAGATACCCGCGTGATCCTAAATTTTTTTTAGTGAAATTTGAGAAGAGAAGAGTCAAAACTCTACGTCAGGATGCCTTACCAGAGTGATGAGGAGACTGGGAAGTAAAAAGAATTCCTAATCTCTCTGATATATAATTCCTAAATGACTCAAAACATTTTTCTAGACACAACTCGGCCGCTAAAAACGATCAAGCAATGGGGCTCCTAAGGTCGGGGAAGGCTCTGATTACCAACTTGTAACACCCTCGATGCGACTATATCTCCCATGTGTCGAGGCACGACTTAGAGGCATAATCGCATTAAAGGCATATGTCGCAAGTTAGGCAATCTTCACAACATCCCATGTAATAGATAATAAAAAGGGGAGATAACATAGTTGGCTTACACTCTCCACGTCAATCAAGTGCATAAATATCATTACATCATCCAAACACTCATGGCCCGACTACGGCGCCAAAATAAAAGATAACCCAACATGCAACACGGTCCCAATCACCCCCAACTGGGCACCACTACTGATCATCGGGAAAGGAAACATAGTAACGTTGAGAGTCTTCGTCGAACTCCCACTTGAGCTCATACGCGTCTCCTGGAGCGGAATCATCAGGCCCTGCATCTGATGTAATAGTAATCTATGAGCCACAGGGACTCAGCAATCTCGCACCCTCGCGATCAAGACTATTTAAGCTTATAGGAATGGCAAGGTAAAATATGAGTGGAGCTGCTGCAAGCGACTAGCGAGTATGGTGGCTAACTTATTCGCAAAGGAGAGCGAGAAGAGGAGGCAAAGCGCGAGCGAGAAACTAGAGTGCAACCTGCGCAAACATTACTACAACACCGTGTCCACTTCCCGGACTCCGCCGAGAAGAGGCCATCACGGTAACACACTCAGTTGATTCATTTTAATTAATTAAGGTTCAAGTTATCTACAACCGGACATTAACAAATTCCCATCTGCCCATAACCGCGGGCACGGCTTTTGAAAGTTCAATCCCTGCAGGGGAGTCCCAACTTAGCCCATGACAAGCTCTCACGGTCAACGAAGGAATAGACCTCCTCCCAAGACGTTCCGATCAGACTCGGTATCTCGGTAATTCAAGACACTTCGACAGGTTAAAACAAGACCAGCAACACCGCCCGAATGTGCCAACAAATCCCGATAGGAGCTGCACATATCTCTTTCTCAGGGCACACTCAGATTGTCTTAGGTACGGGTAAGCCAGCCCAGAGTTGCCCCTGGTGGCCACCGGCAGCTGACAGGTGGACCAACACTCAGAGGAGCACTGGCCCGGGGGGCGGTTTAAAATAAGATGACCCTTGAGTCTGCAGAACCCAAGGGAAAGAAAAGGCTAGGTGGCAAATGGTAAAACCAAGGTTGGGCATTGCTGGAAAAGCTTTAATCAAGGCGAACTATCAAGGGGTTCCCATTATAACCCAACCGCGTAAGGAACGCAAAAATCCGGGAACATAACACCGATATGACGGAAACTAGGGCGGCAAGAGTGGAACAAAACACTAGGCGAGAGGCCGAGCCTTCCACCCTTTACCAAGTATATAGATGCATTAAGATAACAAGATAACATAATGATATCCCAACAAGTAAATAAATGTTCCAACAAGGAACGGCCTCCGATCTTCACCTGCAACTAGCAACGCTATAAGAGGGGCTGAGCAAAGCGGTGACATAGCCAATCAACGGTTTGCTAGGACATGGTGGGTTAGAGGTTTGACATGGCAATTTGGGAGGCTTGCAAGCAAGTGGTAGGCATCATAGCGTTGGCATAGCAAAAGAGCGAGCAAACTAGCATAGCAAAGATAGTAGTGATTTCGAGGGTAAAATCATCTTGCCAGCACAGTTGTCAGAGTTGACTGGATCCTTAAAAGCAAACTCAACGGGCTCCTCGTTAGCGAACTCGTCTCCCGGCTCTACCCAAACAAGACAAACAAGCAACAAGGATACAATCAACCACGTGCAAACTCAAACAACACGATGCAAAGATGATACACTATGCGGGATGCGATGCGGGATGCAAAATGCAGATATGACAGGAAACGCATGAACCTGGCCTCAAATTGGAAATCCAAGTGTGCCACTGGAAAGATGAGATGAAATTGCTTGAAAATGATATAAAGAACGCCGGAATCGGAGTTACGGTTTGGGAATGGCAGGCGATTCAAATATGACACCGGACTGCGATTTACAGCAAGTAGGCATCTAAATGCAATGAGATGAACATGCTACAGCACCCAAACATGGCAAAAAAATACATGGAAGGGAAGCATTCAAGATGCTTAACAAAAGTCTAGCACTGAGCTACGGCCAAATTATCCATTAACAGGTTCAAACAAGCATGGCAAAAACGCAAATGGTAAAACAGATCTCAGACTTAGTGAAATTAACACTTGTCTGGAATTTCAGATCATATAGCCCTCTTCGGAGTAACAAAACAACATGCTACAGGACTTGAACATGACAAAGAAAGACATGGCATGGAGCTACTCAACAAGCTTAACAAAAGTCCCTTAGTGACCTTGAGCCAAAAGGGATCACAAAATATACTAACAAGCACACGAACATAGCAAAAACATAATCAGTTTTCAGACTTAGTGAAAACTGGGACATGCTGAAACATAACTCACGAAGGCATGTTTACGAGCTCGATGCACTCACCATGGTGTAAGTCATGGCAAGACAAGCATACATCCATCAAGAAGGCACAAAATTCAAGCTATATATGGCAAGAACAATGGCATAGCATGCACGGATCAACTACAATAACATCGGCAAAATCGCAAACAAGTTCACGATCTGCCCAGATTCGCAACGAAGCAAAAGTAGAGCTCGATTGACTCAAGCTAGGGTGCTCCATAATTGCAAACAAAGACATGGATGGATAGAGCACTACAAGATTAACAAAACTCCCTTACTGATCATCCTCAAAAGAGGCACGGATCACTAGGAAACAATATGAACATATGGCATCATGAGATAAACAATCCCAGGACTTAGTGAAATCTCTAAGTCCCTCAAATCAGAATTAGCAAGTGCACCTCTTTGCAAGCTTGCACAAGTCATCACACACATCCTAAAAATACATGGGTTGCACCTCTGGAAAGATGACAAAACCCTTAACAAAACGTATGTAGAACTCACGGGCATATCATGCACACAATAATCATGGCAAAAATGACAAAAGTGCTAAACGGAGTAGCAAATCTGCCAATTAACTCAAGTAGCTCTCTTCTAACAGCATTTCGGGCATCAAGATGAGCTCAAATAAAAATGATGCAATGCAATGAAATGATGTACTCTCCGAGGTGAACATTTTGATATGCTATATGCATGAATCGGAGCTACGGATGCAAAGTTACGGAGCCGCGAACATGGGCATATGAACTAAACATTCCGGGACTTGGAGAAAAAAAAACCTCCGAAAAAAGTGGATCTCGCGGATCGAGACGGAGCGGTGCGGGGACGGGCGAGGGCGTTTGGATCGGGGACCGGTGGATCTGGTCCCGATCCGGATCCGGCCGGGATCTCACCGGAGTTGACCCGGAGCTCGCCGGAGTGGCTCCGGCCGGCGCGGCGACGGCAGCGCGGCGCGGAGGCGGTGGCGGCGGCGGGCAGAGGCGGCGCGGAGGCAGCGGTGGCTGGCGCGGTGGCGGCGGTGGCGGCGGGCGGCGGGGCGCGGCACCGGCGGCGGAGAGAGGCGGCGGGGAGCAATAGTGCGGCGGCGCGCGCCGATGGGCCACGGGGGCCCTGCCTGGGCTCGGCGGGCCGGCGCATGGAGGGAGGCGGCGGGCGTATGGGGAGGCGCCACGTGGCGGCTGCGGGGAGCAGCGGACGTGTCCGGCGTCGTCCGGACGTGTCCGGCAGCGGCGGATCTGGGATTTTAGGGTTAGGGACGAGGGGGATCCGGAATTTGGAATGGAGGGTGTATATATAGGCATAGAGGGAGCTAGGAGAGTCCAAATGAGGTGCGGTTTTCGGCCACGCGATCGTGATCGAACGCTCTAGAAGATGGAGCAGAGTTAGGTGGGGTTTGGGCCAAATTGGAGGGGTGTTGGGCTGCAACACACACGAGGCCTTTTCGGTCCCTTGGTTAACCGTTGGAGTATCAAACGAAGTCCAAATGATACGAAACTTGACAGGCGGTCTACCGGTAGTAAACCTAGGCCGCTTGGTAAGTCTCGGTCCAATCCGGAAATGTTTAATCCCCACACACGAAAGAAAGCTAGAAATGACCACCGGAGGAGAACGAAGCGCCGGAATGCAAAACGGACAACGGGGAAAATGCTCGAATGCATGAGACGAACACGTATGCAAATGCAATGCGCATGATGACATGATATGAGATGCATGACAACGATAACAACACATGGAGACAAAGACCCGAACCCAAGAAAATAAATAACTTAACGCCGGAAACGGCAAGAGTTGGAGTACAAACAGGGAAAGTTACATCCGAGGTGTTACACAAGAGCTCGATCATAGACGAGTTAGCGGAAGCAACAATATCTGAGTATAGACATAAGTTAAACAAGTTGCCATAAGATGGCTAGCACAAACAGGGATACATATTGAAAGAGGCGCAGGCCTCCTTCCCGGGATCCTCCTAAACTACTCCTGGTCGTCGTCAGCGGCCTGCACATAGTAGTAGGCACCTCCAGTGTAGTAGGAGTCGTCGTCAACGGTGGCGTCTTGCTCCTGGACTCCAACGTCTGGTCACAACAGTCGGATATAGAAAGGGGAAAAGGGGGAGCAAAGCAATCGTGAGTACTCATCCAAAGTACTCGCAAGCAAGGAGCTACACTACATATGCATGCATTGGTATCAAATGGAAAAGGGGTAGCATATGTGGACTGAACTATAGAATGCCGAAATAAGAGGGGGATAGCTAGTCCTATCGAAGACTACGCTTCTGGCAGCCTCCATCTTGCAGCATGTAGAAGAGAGTAGATGGTAAGTTCACCAAGTATCATCGCATACCATAATCCTACCCGGTGATCCTCCCCTCGTCGCCCTGTGAGAGAGCGATCACCAGTTGTATCTGGCACTTGGAAGGCTGTGTTTTTGTAAGTATCCGGTTCTAGTTGTCATAAGGTCAAGGTACAACTCCAGGTCGTCCTTTTACCGAGGGACACGACTATTCAAATAGATCAACTTCCCTGCAGGGGTGCATCACATTTCCCAACACGCTCGATCCCCCTTGGCCGGACTCACTTTCCTGGGTCATGCCCGGCCTCGAAAGATCAACACATCGCAGCTCTACCTAGGCACAACATAGAGGTAAACACGTCGGTCTAAATCCTATGGCGCAGGGGTCTGGGCCCATCGCCCATTGCACACCTGCACGTTGCGTACGCGGCCGGCGAGCAGACCTAGCTTGCCTTATACAAGAGCAAGCGTTCCAGTCCAACCCGGCGCGCGCCGCTCGGTCGCTGACGTCACGAAGGCTTCGGCTGATACCACGACGTCGAGTGCCCATAACTGCTCCCGCGTAGTTGGTTAGTGCATATAGGCCAGTGGCCAGACTCAGATCAAATACCAAGATCTCGTTAAGCGTGTTATTTTGTAGTAACCGCGAATGCCGACCAGGACCAGGCCCACCTCTCTCCTGGGTGGTCTCAACCTGCCCTGTCACTCCGCCACAAAGATCCACCCAGAGGGCTGTCAGGACAAAGGTCCTTTCAGCCCCCAATCCGTGAATCACTCGCGGGTACTCTACGAGCCGACCCGACTTTAGTCACCACATGTATCATGTATAAGTATATAGTATATACCCGTGATCACCTCCCGGGTGATCACGACCCGATAGTATAGCATGGCAGACGGACAAGAATGTAGGGCCACTGATGATAAAATAGCATCCTATACTAAGCATTAGGATTGCAGGTAAAGGTATCAACAGTAGTAGCAAGGACAAGTTATGCATCAGGTTAGGATTAACGGAAAGCAGTAACATGCTACACTACTCTAATGCAAGAAGTAGAGAGAAGAGTAGGCGATATCTGGTGA
>NC_041388.1:220980723-221056669 GCF_002162155.2 Triticum dicoccoides | reverse complement strand
GTTGCTCAGACGAGAAGGAGGGGTCGTCGGTGACGTAGTCGATCACAGTGGTATCGGCAGCCATCACGGGGTCTACCGAAGAGAAGAGGGGGGACAGTAAATACATAGCAAGCAAGAGCATAACAGGATAACAGGCAGAGCTAGATGTGTTCTAACGCGGTGCTACACGCTACTGGCGAAGGGGGGGGGGTAACATTCGGGAATGCTTTCCTGAAGTTTGGGATTTTTGGACAGACGAACCAAAGGGGAAAAGTTCAATGTTTGCTATGCTAGGGATGTGTGGCGGATGAACGGGCCGCGTATTCGAATTCATCTCGTCATTCTGAGCAACTTTCATGTAGAAAACATTTTCATCGGAGTTACGGTTTAATTTCTATGATTTTTCGAAAGATTTAACAACATTATGAAAGTATTATTAATTCTAAAACAAAGTTATTGCACCAGCATGATCTCATCATGACGTCAGCGGTCAACACTGACCATTGACTAGTCAAACCGGCCAGTGGCCCGTCTGTCATTGACTAGTAACTAACTAACAGTTTTAATTAACTAATCAAGTTAATTATGTAAACTAAACAAAGTTAATTAAGCTAATTAATTGGTTAATTAATTAAATAATTAATTTCATCATTTCCTTTTTTAGAAAAGGGGCATGGGGCCCGCTGTCATAGGCCCAGGCCACAAACGGGGATTGGGCGCGGGCATGGGCACCGGGCGCCAGTGCCCGGGCGGGCCAGGCCGACGGGGAGCGGCGGGGCGCCGGCGCAGGGGCCAGCGGCCGGAGGCAGGCGACGCGGGGCGAGGGGCGTGGCCTGGCAAGCGGTGGCCGATGCGGGCAGGCGGCGCATGGCGCGGGCAAGCGGCAGAGGCAGCAGGGGAGGTTGCACGTGCGGAGGCAGGCAGGGGCGCGGCAACGGGCGGCACAGGGGCCGGCGAGCAATAGGGGCATGCGGAGGCGCCGGCGAAGCGAGCAGCAGGCGACGAAGGAGGAGGTGTGCAGGTGCGGGAGGTAGCGGGCGCGCGCGTGGTCGAGCGCGGCCCAGTGCGAGCATGCGGTAGCATTAGCGGGCTGCGGGGGGAAAGGTAGGAGCGGCAGGGAGCGTAGGCAGCATCGGCGGAAGTGGGCCTGGGCGCGGTCGGGCGCAAGGGTGGGGCGGCGACGCACAACGGGGCGAGGCGGCTGCCGGAGCTCGTACGCAGGTGGCGCGAGGGTGGGGATTGGCGTGGTTAGATTCATCGACGGCGTCGGGTTCCGAGGCGGTGCTCACACGAGTTCGGCAGGAAAGGCGCTACGATGACTCGATTGAGCAACTGGGAGAGAGGGGAAACAAACGACGGCTCACAGCGGTGCTCGCAGCCGACTTGGGGAGGCCAAGGTGCAGCGACGGTGGTAGATCGACGGGGCGGAGGTAGATGACGACGAGGATCCGACGATGGAGTGGCCTCCGGCTTGTTCTCGCAGGCGTAGAGGACTTAGCAGAGCACAGCGGGGCTATGGGGCACGGTCCCCGGGCATGAGAACGACGTAGAGCATGCGGGTGAGGTGAGGCATGCCAACGGCGGCTCGGCCTTGCGCGAGGAGGAGAGAGCGGCGCGAGGTGGGAGAGGAAGAGGGAGGATTAGGGTTCCAGAGGGGTCAAGGGCGGGTCAAGTAGGCGCCGGGGAGGGTTGGATGCTCGGCACGTGGCCATCCATGGCCACGGACGAGCGCGCGGCGTCCACCGAGTCTCTCGTGAACAGGGGAGGAAAAAAACAGGGGAGTCGGGCTGGGCTCCACTATTCACTGGGCCGGTTAAGTGCACAGTGCAGTTTAGTTGGGCCATTTTCTATTTTCCCTTTTATGTATTTCAGTTAGCCACCGTTTGTATTTATTTGAGTGACAAAAATGAATTTAGTCAAACTTGAAACATGGCAGACCATTCGAGAACAACATTGTGGTGTTGCAAAAAAATGTTTTAGAGCCAATGTAATTGTTCAAGCACTTTTAGAAATTGAATAGGTCAATTAATATGTTGTTGGGCCACTTATATTTTCCTAGGGATTAAAGGGAGAGCCAAATGATGTTGGTTGCCACCTTATAATTAGCTAGTGAATATTTGCCACTCGACCAACATTTTTGTTTTATTTTTGAGAAAATAATTTGGCATGAAATTTGAATATGAATATGAATTTGATTTGGAACAAAGTGATGATTAGCAAAATAATTGTGATGACTTGGCAGTCATTAGCAGGAGTTTACTGTAGCATGATTATCGGGGTGGTACAAATCTCCCCCACTACAAGAAATCTCGTCCCGAGATTTAAGGGGTGGAGTAAGGGGGAAAGTCTAGTTACGAAATTCTAACGGATCTCCTCGGTCTTGGTTGCTTTTCTCGAAGAGGTCAATCCATTACATTGATGTCTTCATTTTTCTGCTTGAGGTCATCATGATGAAGTCGACATCCTTTCTTCGGAAACTCCATCGTACTTATGAAGAACAAAGGGTGGGTATTCCAGTAGAACGGACCTCTACAAGGCCGAAACACTGGGGAAGGTGGCGGAAAGTAACTCTCAAATTGAAACTTAAGGAAATATCGAGAGCAAGGTAAGGAGGTACCATGGGAAGTTTCAAGCAGGTAGGCAATCGTTCGAAGCCTGAAACAAAGTGAAAAAGGGGGTCCAGATCAATGGGAATAAGTTTTGTGTTCGATACCAGAATAGATCACTAGGCAGGTGGCCCATGAATTACATACAAAGTCAAGCGCGAGGAATAACTTTGACAACAGGGTGTATAGGAGAGTCAGGTTTTGATCCTGTGGAACTGTGGGTTATGGGCCCACCATGTGGGTTAAAAGTAGGAAGGCGGTGTGTCTTGCACGATCATGCAAGTAAGGCATGTCAGAGGATAGCCGGTCAGTTATGTTGGCAACAACATCGGTACTAAGGACGAGGGACGATGAGAATCATTCTCCTGCTCGTTGAAACGAGGCGGACCAATAGGCAAAGTTCTCGTCCATCGGTGGTTACCGGAATGCCATCAAAAAAAGCAACAGGGTCTTACTGACACGGTCGTACACCAAGGTGTTTACATAGGCAGAAGAATATTACTGCTTAGATCATATTGATCACTGAGGGAGTCCTGGATTAGGGGGTATCCGGACAGCCGGACTATATCCTTTGGCCGGACTGTTGGACTATGAAGATACAAGATTGAAAACTTCGTCCCGTGTCCGGATGGGACTCTCCTTGGCGTGGAAGGCAAGCTTGGCAGTACGGATATGTAGATCTCCTTCCTTGTAACCGACTCTGTGTAACCCTAGACCCCTCCGGTGTCTATATAAACCGGAGGGTTTAGTCCGTAGGACCAACAACACACAATCATACCATAGGCTAGCTTCTAGGGTTTAGCCTCTTCGATCTCGTGGTAGATCAACTCTTGTACTACTCATATTATCAAGACAATCAAGCAGGACGTAGGGTATTACCTCCATCAAGAGGGCCCGAACCTGGGTAAACATCGTGTCCCCGGCCTCCTGTTACCATCCGCCTTAGACGCACAGTTCGGGACCCCCTACCCGAGATCCGCCGGTTTTGACACCGACATTGGTGCTTTCATTGAGAGTTCCACCGTGCCGTCACCGTAAGGAAGGATGCCTCGTCTCGTTGTTAAAAACAACATTACCGCCGGGGGAGCCCTGGCTGTCGGCCAAACTCTCCGGCTAGGCAGTTTCATCATGACCGCCCGTTCGGCTGCTGCACCGATGATGACTTCTCGGGTCATCAAAAACAGCCTCCACGTCAGCTCGGAATTTGCCGAGCAGATGGATCCAATGGAGCTCTCTTCCCTAAACGAGCTCTTGGATCACATCGCCGCCTTGGGAGTCGCTACGGATTATGATCGGATTAGGCTTAAACCCGATCAAAGGGAGATTAACTCTCCACCGGTCACCCATCATATTGCGGTGGTGGAGGAACAATGCGGCGTTTCTTCCTCTATCTTGGGGACTAACTATGTCCGGATTCCTGAGCTCTCCGAGCCGGATACCCGTTTACGGAGGACATCACCCAAGCCCTGAACCTAGAGTCGGCAGCGGGCCAGACTTATCGGGCAACATCCCGGAATCCGAGATTACAAGATTGGAAACTCCTCGGCCCCTGGTTCTCAGATCGGGTAAGGGTTCGGACTCAAATACACCCACCCACCCAAACATAAATGATCTTTCCCACATCAGGCAAGAGCCCCAGGAAACAGTACATCATTATTGGGCCAGATTCCTCCTTGTGATGAACAAGGTTAAGGACTGTCGCAAGGAAGACGCAGTCTCATTTTTTTGCAATAGTTGCATGCACAAGGGAATCCTTAACGCCATAAGTTGCCGTGACATATCACGCTTCGCCGACTTGGCGTCCATAGTACGAAAGTACTGTGTGATGGAAAGTGCCTGGAAAACCGAAACGAAATTTTGGGATAACCCGGCTCCAAATATACACCCAGTCCGAAGCAAAAGGGTGCACTATCATAAGACACCCGAGTTAATTGCAAAGAAGCAAAGACCCTCTACAGGGCGTGGAACCGTATTGGAGGGATGGCTCAACGGACCCTGCAAAATTCATAGTACAGCGGATACCATACCAACACACAGCCTTAGAGCATGTTGGGTACTCCGGCAGGTGGCCAAAAGTGGTGAGGATCTTCTCATCCCAGATGCCACAAAGCACCATCCCGTAGATAACAATACGGTATTAACAGTCTTTGAGACCTTCGAATCAAATAATAGGCGCAAGCGAACACTCCGCAGCCTTACCGAAATCTGCCACATGGCAGCAATAAATCCATGGAGTGACACGACTATTACCTTCAATGCCAATGACGAACCTAAATTTCGAACAGCCCGAGCACCAGCTGCACTGGTCCTCAGCCCAATTGTGGACGGCTTTTGACTCACCAAAGTACTCATGGACGGCGGCAGTGGATTAAACCTCATCTATGAGGAAACTCTTCAAAAAATGGAAATAGACTGGAACCGCATTAAGCAAAGCAGCACAACCTTCAGAGGAATCATCCCCAGTTGGGAAGCACGCTGTGCTGGGAAAATCACACTAGATGTGGTATTCGGCACGCTGGAGAACTATAGGTCCAAAGAAATTACATTCCAAGTGGCCCCATTCAGTAGCGGATACCACGCCCTTTTAGGGCGGGAGGCGTTCACGATCTTCCAAGCCATACCCCATTACGGGTACATGAAGCTCAAAATGCCCGGGCCCAACAGAATCATCACTCTCGCTAGTGATCCGGACACAGCACTCCACGCCGAAAACAAAACAGCTGCATTGGCCCTCGAGGCATTATCCGAAGCCCTTTCGGCCGAGGAATTAACTGCGCTATGCTCCACTGTGGATAGGGACGACGTGATACTTGACAAGAGATCCAAGTCCACCTCTTTTAAACCAGCGGATGAAATAGTCAAATTCCAAGTCCACCCAACGGACCCTACAGAAACAGCCTCCATCGGGGCACAGTTAAACCCCGTCGTGGACGCCGCACTACGAGAGTTCCTGCGCGAGAATTGGGACATATTCGCCTGGCACCCCTCAGACATGCTAGGAATCCCACACAGGCTGGCCGAGCACAGCCTTAATATTCTAAAGAGATTCAAGCCGGTCAAGCAGACTCTTCGGCGTTTCTCTGAACCTAAGAGACAAGCTATGGGAGAGTAACTAGCCAAGTTATTGGAGGCCGGATTCATTAGAGAAATAAAACACCCGGACTAGCTAGCAAACCTGGTGATGGTACCAAAGAAGGACAAATCCTGGCGCCTATGTGTCGATTTCAAGGACCTCAACAAGGCTTGCCCAAAGGATCCCTTCCCCTCCCCCGCATCGATCAAATTATCGATGCTACCGCAGGACACGATTCATTGTGTTTCCTCGATGCATACTCCGGCTACCACCAAATCAAGATGGCGGAGTCCGACCAAGCCGCAACGGCATTTATCACACCATATGGCCCCTTCTGTTTCAACACAATGCCTTTTGGGCTCAAAAACGCCGGCGCAACATATCAGCGCATGATTCAGACATATCTGGAGAAACAGATCGGCAAAATAGTAGAGGCATACGTAGATGATGTGGTCGTCAAAACCAAACACGTCGACTCTCTAATAGACGACTTGAGGCTCACATTTGACAACCTCCGAACATATGATATCAAGCTCAATCCGGAAAAATGCATTTTCGGTGTACCGGCCGGAAAGCTCCTGGGTTTCATTGTATCCAGTAGAGGAATTGAAGCAAATCCGGCCAAAATCCGAGCTCTATCACAGTTGGCTATCCCAACGGACCTCAAACAAATCCAGAAATTAACCGGATGTGTGGCGGCTCTAAGCCGCTTTATCTCCCGCTTAGAAGAAAAGGCATTACCCCTTTATCGCCTCCTTCGGCGCATCGAACACTTCGAGTGGACGGATGCTGCCACTGCCGGATTGGAAGAAATAAAAGCCATACTGGCAACCAACCCAATCCTGGCCGCGCCAAACATCGGCGAACCAATGCTGTTGTACATTGCGGCAACTCATCAGGTTGTAAGCGCAGTGCTCGTCGTCGAACGAGAAACGGACGGACATAAATTCCCCCTTCAAAAGCCGGTATATTATGTATCCACTGTCCTCACTCCATGCAAATCACGGTACCCACATTATCAAAAGATAGCCTATGCGGTATTCATGGCATTCCGGAAGCTGCGACACTACTTTCAGGAGTGTTCAATTACAATAACCTCGTAAGTTCCACTTAATGATATTATAAACAACCGCGACGCCACGGGCCGGATTGCCAAACGGGCCATTGAGCTCCTCCCGTTCGACATAACATACAAACCCCGACGAGCCATTAAATCGCAAGTATTGGCCGACTTTGTCGCCGAATGGACGGAAGCCGAACTCCCTAAAGAGTACGGCGCATACTCCAATTGGATCATGCACTTCGATGGCTCCAAAATGCTGGCTGGTCTGGGGGCTGGCGTCGTCCTGGCGTCCTCAACGGGAGATACAGTTCAATACGTACTACAGATACTGTATACAGACTCGAACAATCCAGCCGAATACGAAGCCCTGTTACATGGTCTTCGGATGGGAGTTTCCATGGGCATTCAACGCCTGGAGGTGCGTGGGGATTCGAACCTCGCAATATCCCAAATAAATGGAGACTTCGATGCCAAGGATCCAAAGATGGCGGCCTATCGCAACGCCGTCCTAAAGATGTCAGCTCAGTTCGAGGGGCTCGAATTTCACCATGTGGCTCGGGAAAAAAATCAGGCGGCGGATATCCTCGCCCGCATCGGCGCAAAACGCGATGCGGTCCCCCCAACATCTTTTTGGAGAGGTTGTTTAAGCCATCCGTGGTATGGGAAGGGGACACCGGTAACAATAGTCCGGACCCAGCCAAAATGTCCGTTACCGAACACTCTGACATAATCAGAGGCTCTGCAACCAAAATAACACCTTCATCCCACATAATAATGGCCATCATCGCCCCGTGGACAGAACCATTCCTGGCCTACCTAACTAGGCAGGAACTTCCCAAGGACCAAAATGAGGCACGCTACATAGTGCGGCGATCTAAAGCCTACATGGTCCATGAGGGAGAGCTGTATAAAAAAAGCACTACCGGAGTCCTTCAAAGGTGCATCTCCGAAGAGGAAGGGCGGAAACTTTTGGCAGAAATTCATGCCGGACTCGGCGGCCACCACGCCGCAGCCCGGGCCCTTGTAAGCAAGGCCTTCAGTACAGGTTTTTATTGGCCAACGGCCCAGGTAGATGCACATGACTTGGTCCAACGCTGCGCCGGTTGCTAGCTTTTTGCAAACCAAAGACACATGTCACCCACCGCCCTCCAAAAAATCCCCATTACCTGGCCCTTCGCGGTCTGGGGGCTTGACATGGTTGGACCCCTTAAAGGGGGAACCCATAAGAAAAAATACTTACTAGTCATGGTGGATAAATTCACCAAATGGATAGAAGCCAAACCTGTTAAAACGGCCGAATTCGGACCGGTGATAGACTTCATATCCGGGGTGGTACGCCGTTATGGCGTCCCCCGCAGCATCATCACTGACAACGGCACGAACTTCACGGCCGACGAGGTAAAAATCTGGTGCAGCAACATGGGCATTAAGCTCGATTATGCCTCTGTCTATCACCCACAAACTAACGGCCAAGTTGAGCGAGCAAATGGTCTTGCATCAAACCCAGATTAGTGCGGTCCTTAAAGGAGTCTAACACGCACTGGGTAGAGGAGCTCGACTCCGTACTTTGGGGGCTGCGGACCACGCCGAATCTGTCACAGCCCTAGAATTGGTTGTAACTAGTTGCACAAGCATTCATGCATCATGTATATATTTATGAAAGTTGAATTGGGGAAAGTGGGAAGCCTCAGAAGTCTTTTACAAAAATGATCAACATTAAAAAATTGTTTCAAATAAACCCAAGAAAATGTTCCTGTCAAGCTATAAAAATATTGGCAAGAGGTAAAACTCAAACCAATATTTTTGGAGTCTCAGAAATATTTATTTTGGGCCTTTGAATTAATTCAATAACTATTTGCATTGGATATATATTCTTTATATAATTAATATATGTCCAATAATTCTGGAACATTTTATGTGGTTTTGTATATTTTAGTTCTAGCCACATAATTATTTTCAGGATTTTATAAAATGGTTTGGTGTTAAAACTAAACCCAAAACAAATTGCAGAAAAGAAAATAGAAAACAGAGAAGAGAGAGAGTTTTACCTGGGCTTACCTGGCCGGCCCAGTGGACAGCCCAACCCACTGGCCTGGTGCCAGTCATCTCTAACCTCTGCCTGTAGGCAGAGGCAGGACAGCACACGCACGCGCGAGGTGCCACGCCTCCTCCCTGCTCGCCTGCCTCACCAGACGCCTCGAAGCCCCTCCTCGACGCCACACGACCCCTGGGCCCTCTCTCACTCTCCCTCGAGCTCTCTCCCTCTCCCGTGCCTTCTCCCCCTCCTCTGGCTCCCTCTCTCACCCCCACCGAGCGGAGCTCGTCGCCGTCGCTCATCGTTGCCATAGCCGCCGCCTCTCCCTCGCCTCTCTGAGCTGTCCGCGAGCTCTGCCACGACATCTTCGTCCTCTCCATGGGGTCAAGCAGCGCCAGGAGCTCTGCTTCGTCCCCAACACCGACGTCTTCCTCCTCGGCCGTTCGAGATCGCCGGCAACACCACGGCACCGTCCGGCCACCCCCGAGCCGCCGCCGTGTTAGGCCTGTTTACCAGGGGTTTGACCTCCCCTGGGTCATTGACATGTGGGGCCAGCCCCTGCTAATTAGCTAGTTTAGGTTTAACTAAAATAGGATTAGCCCTGTGACACTAACACGCGGGCCCCACCGTCCAGGTTTGACCTGGACCGAGCCGTTGACCTGCTGACGTCACTGTGAGGTCATGCTGACGTAATAATTCCTTTCTGGAATTTAAATAAATCTTAAATGATTTATTATTTCCAGAAAATATCCAAAACTTCTAAAATTCATAGAAATTAAACCGTAACTCCAAATGAAATAATTTATATATGAAAAATTATCAGAAAAATCCAAAGAATCTGTTTATGGCATTTTCATGCATGTTTGAACAAGTTAACCTCACTGAATAGGACAATTCATGATTATGGAATAAATGGTAATTAGTTTTGGAGTTGGAATTTGCTATAGGTTTGAATTCCACTTCAATGAATATGACTAACTGTTGCACTAGAGCAATTCAGTACTTTAATATGACATATCATTCATATGAATGTGCATTGCATTGATTGTGGTTCCTTTTGTGTTTGTCGGTGGTTGTTCCCTCTTAGAGACGATGTTTCCGATGACGTGATCGATGACACCGACGAAGAGCTATATCATCTTCAGAAGTGCCAAGCAAGCAAAACCCCCTTGTTCATTCCGATACAATCCCACTCTCTCGCTCCTGCTCTCTTTTACTGCATTAGGACAACAACAATTCAACTGTTACATGTTGCGGTAGTTGAACCCCTTCCTCTGCATGACCTGTCATTGCCACAGTAAATAGATGAAACCCACTAGCATGAATAGGAGTTGTTTGAGCCCTGATGTGCCTACTCATTCATGCTTGTTTGTCATGCCTACTACTGCTTAGAGTTGAGTCAGGTCTGATTCATCGGGGATGAATCGAAGGTGTGTGAACATGCCCTACTGTTGAGAGCTAAGTGTGTGAACATGATTTGGTAAAGGTAGCGGTGAGAGGCCTTGTAGGAGTACAAGGTGGGTTGTCTCATTGAAACCGTTCTCAGGAACTGAGTTCTGTGTTTGTGATCCATGAACAGCTACTACCACGCATTGGGCCCGAAACCAATGGACCCTCTCGACTTATTAACTGCCCTTGCCCTCTGTCCAGGAATTGCAACTAGTTTCTGGTGTTTGTAGGATATGTGTTGGCGGCCGTGGTAGCGCTGACCCTAGGGGTGGGCTATGATGCGGTAGATACACCATGGCACGGTGTACCGGGCACCCGTTTGGTGTCTCGGGAACCCTGCACACATCGTTTGGGGCTGTGAGCGAAACTCCTGTCGGATCTCCTCGCGGATGGAACCCGAATAGGCGATAAACCTGGACTAGAGACTTGTGTGGTTAGTCAGGTCGTGGCTGACTCCCTCGCCAGGCTTCCGCTTGAAGGTTGCCGAGATACACGACATGTACATGGTGGTAAGTGGCGAGAGCGTGTGTGAAGAAGTACACCCCTGCAGGGTTATAAATGATCTATTCGAATAGTCGTGTCCGTGGTAAAGGACTTCTGGGTTGCCTATAACAGTTCATAGACAAGTGAAAGTGGATACTTTAAAACTCGTAAGATAAGTGTGAGTGCTATGGATGGCCCTCTCGTAGGGAGACATGAGCGGATCCATAGTGGTGTATTGAATGGTGAATATGTGGACTCGTGTGCGCCACCTCAAAAGAGTTGCTTGCAGTCGTAGTTCAGGTTAGCCACTGAGTCAAAGCTGGCTTGCTGCAGTTAAACTCCACCACCCCCTTTATTGATACCGATGCATATGTGGATAGTTCTGATGTAAGTCTTGCTAGGTACATTTGTATTCATGTTTGCCTATTTTATGTTTTGCAGAGAGACGTCAGTCTCGCTAGTAGTTCCGTGTGGACTTCAACGTTTAGCTTGATACCTCAGCTACGATCTTGTGCCCTTGGCAGGATCTGGTAGATAGTCAGGCTTCTCAGCCTTTTTCATTTGTAGATGTCTGTACCCAGACATGTTAAGCTTCCGCATGTGCTTTGATTTGTATGCTCTGAATGATGGGTCATGAGACCCATGTGGTAATATCTCGCTCCTCGGAGCCTAATGAATAAATACTTGAGTTGTAGAGTTATGTTGTGATGCCATGTTGTATTTACACATATCAAGCATATTGTGTGTATGATTGAAATGCTTGGTATGTGTGGGATCCGACAATCTAGTTGTTTATCCTTGGCAGCCTCTCTTATGGGGAAATGTAGTCTAGTGCTTCCATGAGCCATAGTAGTCCGCTACAGCCCGGTTCACCGAAGTCCTCTTAGCCCAGCACTACTGCTCAGGACACTTGACTGGTCGGCATGTGTTTCACTTCGTTCCTGTGTCTGTCCCTTCGGGGAAATGTCACGCGGTGACATCGAGAGTCCTGCCTAGCCTGCTACAGCCCGGATTCACACGCTGCTGACTGACATGCTCGATGTGATTCATGTGGCCTGTCCCCATAGGTTAGTGCCGCTTTGGGTTCATGACTAGCCATGTTGGCCCGGGTTCACTGTCATATGGATGCTAGCAACACTATCATATACGTGAGCCAAAAGGCGCAAACGGTCCCGGGGCATGGTAAGGCGACACCCATGGGAATACCGTGTGTGAGGCCGCAAAGTGTATGAGGTGTTACCGGCTAGATCGATGTGACTTGGAATCGGGGTCCTGACAGCGTTGGTATCAGAGTCTAACTGCCTGTAGGATTACCAAGCCATACTGGTCGAAGTTGTGTCTAGAAATGCTTTAGTTATGTAGGGGAATTGATTGTGGAAGGGAACGTAAGGTTCTTTTTACTTCTTATACCCTATGCCTTCTGATCTGAGTCACCCTCTTCTTTTCTGCGGGGGTTAAGAACTAGGCTTCTCTTCTATCTCTCAGGATGACGTGTTGCTAAACCGTAGTTGCCTAGGATTGTTGAGTTCATGCCCCAGTTCAGTTCCTACTACTTCCATATGTCATAGCTGGCCTCAGAACTTTGATATTGTGATGTTGAGTGGTTATGCCACCATTTTGCAGGATGTCTCAAATCATTTTGAGCATTTACAACCGTTATGCTGTCCGAGTCATCCTAGGTTTCTAAATAGTCTAATGCACTTGCAAATCTTTCCTCCATGTTCCCGTTGTATTTTTGGGCCAGATTAAGCACACTAATCGGTGTGTTGAGGCACTCCGTTGCCTTGACGTGTATGTTGGAGTTATTATTATGACCCTAGGTGTTTCAGGGAGTCACCTAGTGATCTAGCCATGTTTTGTATCCCCAGTGTGTGATTCTGGCCATTATTCTCGGAAGCATCCCGTGATGCCATGTAGTGGTAGGTATTCTATTCATGGGTTCTTGAACCCGAGATTCACCCTACTTACCTCATGTTGATAGTGTTTGATAGTTCCTTTAGGATATTAGTAACCTTTGCGATAGTCCTCGAGGTCCGTGGTACAACGTTCTTCCAATACCATGAACCAATATGGCAGGAGTTCTCTTGAACCAAATATCACAACCAGAGTACTCTTGAGGAGTTCTCCATTCTATATTGTGACTCTACCAGTTCAACATTTCTGCATGGGTTATCCAGAAGAAATAACATGCTAATCCATGCATCCATAACTCAGAAAATTATATGTTCCTTTGAGTTTTCCCTCTTTAGTTGTATTCTGACCCTTGTCCATCAATTGTTGGTCAAGAGTAGTTGTGCATTGGTGTTATCGATGCCTATTATTCATGTGATCCATCAAGCCATTCTATTCCGGAATGACTAGGAGAAACAAACTCCAGTACCTCATCCATATCTAGGATTGGGTCAAAGCAGTTGTATTCCGCAGATCAAAGTGCCAATCCAGCTTTTGTTCTGTTCTACCTTGGAGTGTTGCCTCCTTATGTCAGAATTGTCATGAGAATTGCACCACCTCTTATGAACTCTTGATGCAGTGATATTTCTCTCCATCATTATTCATTCCTCGGTTCCGTGTTGTTGCAACCGGAATACCGACAAGTGAACCGTGATGTGTGAAATCAATACTCCTAGCAACTAGTTGCTTGGTAGTAAATGGACAATATTCTCATTCTTAGCGTGTTGGTTATTGAATCATTATTCTAAGATAGATTGTGCTACCTAGTCCTTATTTCCAGTGCACTCTTCGATCAATGAGTTAGTATTATTCAATCCCTTGCTTATTTGATCATATCATCTTGCTCTGAAAAGCAAGATTGTTCTCGAGCTTAATAACATATCGGTGGTTCGTGATGTTCCGAATATCTTCTCGGAAGTATCACCAGGTTGTCACCTGACCGCTATGTTGAGTTCGTGATAAAATTGGTTTCTTATAAACCACCCCTTTCTCCAAGAATCTGTGTTGGATACCCCTAAGCTAGTTGGTTAAGCTAAACAACAACTTGGAGAGTTGGAAGATAAAAGCTTGACCAACTTAGTTCATTCCAAAGGGATATCTTTTTTGTGTGTGTGTGTGTTGAAGAAAGATGATATCTCCATCGATTGGTCCTCATGATCAGTTGTTGGATCTATTGCCTTGTCAAAACTTTGACTTGAGCATGGACTATCATCAAGTCAAATTAGAACCAACGATGTTCTAATGTTGTCTTACTCGTGGTTGATCCCCGAGCATACACCATTACATCTTTTGGTCTGACCAATGCTATCACCGTGGTCACATGATGGTGGAAGTCCAGTGATATGGAAATTCCGACGAGTTGCTGTTGAGCCCAACAGCAGCATTTTGTCTCCCCCATGATTCATGTTGAACATTACACTAGTATTGGAAACTTTGTAAGCATTGCCTTCATATTCCGCTCATGAGGTATATGTTTGGATGAAAGGAGTGACTTTCTCTAATTCACGTGCATTTGATGTAAGTTGCCGCCGTGAATTCGAGAAAGCTTGTTTTTGCTTCCTTCAGAACCATCCCAAGTCAGTCATGCATATGTGCGAAGTATTCTATGGTTTGAAGACTTGCAACCTTTAGCCCATATGTATTCCCTAGCACCCAAGCCACTGATTGATTTGTTCACAGAAAAGGAGTTGTTGTGTGAATACTAGTTCATGCACAAGACTTCGATATCCTCGTTGATGGTGCCCCACCTGAACTCGGTAGTGTTTTATTATAAGACTACTACGTGGTCATGCTTGTCTGGGACAGTGTGTTCACTTGTATGTAGCAGAACCAGCTCATGTTTTGGAACTTTCTATCTTAGTTCATTCCTCAAGAATCTCGCAATGCCATCTCGTCGAATTGTGTTGCAAACTTTCTCTTCAGACATGCTGAGTCTGAAGTATCCGATCACCAATCGGATCTGAATCTCAGGCAGATATGATGGTTGGAACATTCCCAACAGTTGCATTTTGTTCCCAGCTTGCACCGCCATTGTGCCAATTCCCCATGGGCTGCCCTTCTCGGTAGTTGCTGTCCAATATCATCTTCAAAAGTGGACTTACCCTGGGTCCCATCCATTTTCGATGATAAGCAAAATCATCCATCGCGTTGTCTTCAACAAGGTAGTCCACATCATCCATTCTAGTCCAATTATGTCATTCTTTGAACTACTTCAAACGATCGTTTGGGAATTGTCTTAGGCTGGTATAGAGAATTTCAATGATCTCTGAATCAAAAGTAATTCTTTTTGCCACTCAAGGGAATATTTCTACGAGCCACCTTCCCTAAGGTGCCCCGTTATGGAATCATAACAATTCACCTCCTTGCTACTCATGCACCATCTTACTTAAGCGTGGGATTGTTGCCTACCAATTTGGACCTTCGTCATATGTCCCTCTACATCCCTCTTGATATGTGTTTTGTGTCTCAGTTCGCGAGATGTTTCTATGTCTCGTTCCGTGAGTTAAGACTGAGCTGCTCGATCTTTGAGAAGATCGATCCTTCTAGAGTTTCTTTTCCCTCTCATTGTCATGTTGGTAGGAGTTCCTGGAGCAAGACTTCGAGACAATGAAGGTGATCAAATCAACATTCTTATGGAGTGCACCCAGGATCGCGAAGATTGTGTTGGTCTTGTGTCCCTTTTGTCTTCTCACCTCACGTCCTGAATCTCGGGACGAGATTCCTGTTTAGTGGGGGTGAGTTGTCACAACCCTAGAATTGGTTGTAACTAGTTGCACAAGCATTCATGCATCATGTATATATTTATGAAAGTTGAATTGGGGAAAGTGGGAAGCCTCAGAAGTCTTTTACAAAAATGATCAACATTAAAAAATTGTTTCAAATAAACCCAAGAAAATGTTCCTGTCAAGCTATAAAAATATTGGCAAGAGGTAAAACTCAAACCAATATTTTTGGAGTCTCAGAAATATTTATTTTGGGCCTTTGAATTAATTCAATAACTATTTGCATTGGATATATATTCTTTATATAATTAATATATGTCCAATAATTCTGGAACATTTTATGTGGTTTTGTATATTTTAGTTCTAGCCACATAATTATTTTCAGGATTTTATAAAATGGTTTGGTGTTAAAACTAAACCTAAAACAAATTGCAGAAAAGAAAATAGAAAACAGAGAAGAGAGAGAGTTTTACCTGGGCTTACCTGGCCGGCCCAGTGGACAGCCCAGCCCACTGGCCTGGTGCCAGTCATCCCTAACCTTTGCCAGTAGGCAGAGGCGGGATAGCGCACGCATGCGCGAGGCGCCACGCCTCCTCCCTGCTCGCCTGCCTCACCAGACGCCTCGAAACCCCTCCTCGACGCCACGCGACCCCTGGACCCTCTCTCACTCTCCCTCGAGCTCTCTCCCTCTCCCGTGCCTTCTCCCCCTCCTCTGGCTCCCTCTCTTTCCCCCCCACCGAGCGGAGCTCGTCGCCGCCGCTCATCGTTGCTGTAGCCGCCGCCTCTCCCTTGCCTCTCTGAGCTGTCCCCGAGCTCTGCCACGACGTCTTCGTCCTCTCCACGGGGTCAAGCGGCGCCAGGAGCTCTGCTTCGTCCCCGACGCCGCTGTCTTCTTCCTCGGCCGTCCGAGATCGCCGGCAACGCCACGGCACCATCCGGCCACCCCCGAGCCAGCTGACCAGTTCATCTTCCCCACCGTGAGCTTCTGACCCGAACCCCCCTCTCTGTTTTCTCTGCTGCAAGCCGTAGCTGACACACCTCGCCTGCCCGCCCGCGCCGCCGCCTGAGCTCCTCGCCGCCGTGGCCACCTACACCGGAGCTCAAAACCGAGCGCATCACCGTGCGTAGAGCATCACCACGGGGCCGTAGCAACCACCCGTTGCTCCTGCCATGCCCTGCGGCGTCGAGTCCGTCGATGTCCGAACTCCGGCGCCGCTCCGCTCGTCGGTGCGGTCGACTCCGGCCACCCCGGCCCCTCTCATGTGCTTCCCTGGATGCGGCGCACGCCCAGCTCCACGCAGAGCCCCTCCGCCATCCTTTTGGTCGCCTGAGGGCGAAACCCGAGCCTCCGCCGTGCGTGCTGTCGCCGGCGACGAGCCGCCGGCGTGTTAGGCCTGTTGACCAGGGGTTTGACCTCCCCTGGGTCATTGACATGTGGGGCCAGCCCCTGCTAATTACCTAGTTTAGGTTTAACTAAAATAGGATTAGCACTGTGACACTGACACGCGGGCCCCATCGCCCAGGTTTGACCTGGACCGAGCCGTTGACCTGCTGACGTCACTGTGAGGTCATGCTGACGTAATAATTCCTTTCTGGGATTTAAATAAATCTTAAATGATTTATTATTTCCAGAAAATATCCAAAACTTCTAAAACTCATAGAAATTAAACCGTAACTCCAAATGAAATAATTTATATATGAAAAATTATCAGAAAAATCCAAAGAATCCGTTTATGGCATTTTCATGCATCATTGAATAAGTTAACCTCACTGAATAGGACAATTCATTATTATGGAATAAATGGTAATTAGTTTTGGAGTTGGAATTTGCTATATGTTTGAATTCCACTTCAATGAATATGACTAACTGTTGCACTAGATCAATTCAGTAATTTAATATGACATATCATTCATATGAATGTGCATTGCATTGATTGTGGTTCCTTTTGTGTTTGTCGGTGGTTGTTCCCTCTTAGTAGACGATGTTTCCGACGACGTGATCGATGACACCGATGAAGAGCTATATCATCTTCAGAAGTGCCACGCAAGCAAAACCCCCTTGTTCATTCCGATACAATCCCACTCTCTCGCTCCTACTCTCTTTTACTACATTAGGACAACAACGATTCAACTGTTACATGTTGCGGTAGTTGAACCCCTTTCCTCTGCATGACCTGTCATTGCCACAGTAAATAGATGAAACCCACTAGCATGAGTAGGAGTTGTTTGAGCCCTGATGTGCCTACTCATTCATGCTTGTTTGTCATGCCTGCTACTGCTTAGAGTTGAATCAGGTCTGATTCATCAGGGATGAATCGGAGGTGTGTGAACATGCCCTACCGTTGAGAGCTAAGTGTGTGAACATGATTTGGTAAAGGTAGCGGTGAGAGGCCATGTAGGAGTACATGGTGGGTTGTCTCATTGAAACCGTTCTCAGGAACTGGGTTCTGAGTTTGTGATCCATGAACAGCTACTACCACGCATTGGGCCCAAAACCAATGGACCCTCTCGACTTATTAACTGCCCTTGCCCTCTGTCCAGGAGTTGCAACTAGTTTCTGGTGTTTGTAGGATATGTGTTGGCGGCCGTGCGTAGCGCTGACCCTAGGGGTGGGCTATGATGCGGTAGATACACCGTGGCACGGTGTACCGGGCGCCTGTTTGGTGTCTCGGGAACCCTGCACACATCGTTTGGGGCTGTGAGCGAAACTCCAACCGGATCTCCTCGCGGATGGAACCCGAATAGGCGATAAACCTGGACTAGAGACTTGTGTGGTTAGTCAGTGTGGCGACCAGATCTCAAACAGTCTGATCTCTGTGCTCCGATGTCATCCCTCGATCAGTAATGCTGACACCACACAGTACTATGAGGATTTATAGCAGAGTAGCAATCACACACTTATTACATCGAGTGTCTCAAAATAGAACTTATTACAATAAATATGGCTTAAGGCCATCTAATAACGATAACATCGGAAGGCTTGGAAGATAAGTGAGTCCATCAACTCCAACGGCATCACTGAGTATAGAACCACGACCTAAAAACTCCTTAATCGTCGTCTGAAAAGTCTGCAACATTAACGTTGCAGCCCGAAACGGGTCAGCACATGGAATATGCTGGTATGGTAACACATAGAGAGTAATGGAATGAAACAGCTATACTATATGCATATTTGGCTGGTGGAAAGCTCTATGATTACAGTTTTGCGTAAAGCCAATTTTTCCCTACTTCAAAGGAATAAATTTATTTAACTATCATGGTAGTTGTTAAACAATGAGAATGGTTGACAGCATTCTCAATCCCAATTAAGCATCATCATTAAACATAACCCAACAAAATTAATTTAGAGTAACATGTTGAATCTAACCAGGGACACGGCTAACCACGATTAGTTTGTTACACTCTGCAGAGGTTTGCGCACTTTTCCCCACAAGACTCGATCGCCTCCGTTTGGTTTCTCGCACTACATGGTGTTTGAGAAGACGGATGACCGAGACATAGTCTTTCAGAAGCGCTAGCACCTTACGATCGGGTAGACCGTACCACCTACATCCCCTACATCTGCTAGTCTACCACTATAAGAGTTCGCACAACTTAGTCAACTATGCTAGAGCCCATAATAGCTTGTGGCTGCACACGGAAGTTTCTAGTATGAATAGTCTCATGATCCCTTTGAGCCTGGGTGGCGGTCCAAAAGAAAACAGGCAAGTCCTGGAATACCCAGGTGCCTCAATCCACCCAAATGTGTGTTTAAGTTGCCACCTTAGATAAACCATTAATTAACAATCTCACATCTGTCATGGATATCACTCACCCAATCCACGTCTACTAGCATAGCATGGCATAATAAGCAAACGTAGAAGTAACTCCCAAAGGTTTGATAATAACCGGTGATAGGTACTACCTCATCTGCTTCCCATCCCACAATTTAATTAGATCCTAATCATGCAATGTGTGAGGATTGATCTAATGCAATAAAACTGGGTAGTAGAAAAGGTATGATCAAAGTGTTACTTGCCTTGCTGATGATCCGCGAAACCTAACGATTCGAAGTAACAAGCGGCGCACTCCGGGTACTCTATCATAGACAAACAAACAAGCGTACAATAAGTACTCATCTAATGCACGGGTAAAACTCAAATAAGATATCTAACCAGAAAGTTCAACTTAAGAACTCCGGTTGGCAAAAAGAATCAAATCGAATGAAGCAACGAAAGTCAAACGGCGAAAGAAAACAACTTCGTTCTAGTAATATGGATCTAGGGCAAATTTTACAGTAGCAAAATCTTGTTTAAATCTGTTAAACAGATAGAGGGTTTCGAGATAGAGGGTTCCGATAAACGAGCGAAAAGTTATACTAAAACGAAAATCGGATCAAGAATCGCGATCAGAAAAATCGCAGATTTAATCCGAGAAAAAGAAAAATGACGAACGCTCGCTAGAACGAACAAACGGATGAACACTCGCTATTTAAATAAACCGAAAAAACCGATCTATTAAAAAAACGAAACTAAAAAAACCGACGAAAACCGATTTTTTTTAAAAAAACGTTGGCACGGAAGTCGAGGCGGCGGCGAACCTCGGCGGCGGCTGCCGGCGACGGCGGCGCGGGGCGGCGCGGTGGCGGGCGGCGGCGGCGGGACCGGGTGGTGGCTAGGGTTCCCCGGGGCTGGGCCTCGGCTTATAAAGGCCCCCTCGGGCCTGAGTCCTAGTCGGACACGGCCCGTAGGTCGGTTCGTTTTTTTTAAATTATTCCCCTCGGAAGAAAAATAAAAAGAAATACTAAACAGACTCCAAAAATTCCGAAATAAATTTTCACGGGCTTCTAAAATCAAGCCGCACAAGGTGAACATTTATTTGGGACCTAAATGCAATTTTGAAAAACACACTTTTTCCTAAATTCAAATAAAATAGCGAAAAACTCCGAAATAAAATCTTATTTGATTTTATTATTATATCCTCAATATTTATTTATCTTGGGAAAGTCATTTTATTCCCTCTCTCATATTTTTGTAGTAGAAATAATTGATGATAAAATAAATAAAATCAAATGATCCTATTCTCAAAATTTGAGAAAACTCAAATATGAAAATAGCGAAATCCCCAACTCTCTCCGTGGGTTATCGAGTTACGTGGAATTTCTAGGATCAACCAAAATGCAAAATAAAATATGGTATGCATTGATGATCTAATGTATAACATTCCAAATTGAAAATTTGGGATGTTACAAACCTACCCCCCTTAAGATGAATCTCGCCCTCGAGATTCGGGTTGGCTAGAGAATATGTGAGGGTGGTCTTTGAGCAAGTCTTCCTCTCGTTCCCAGGTGGCTTCATCCTCCGTGTGGTGGCCCCACTGAACTTTGCAAAACTTGATGACCTTGCTGCGAGTGACTCGGCTGGCAAACTCGAGAATCTTAACTGGTTTCTCCTCGTAGGTCAAATCGTTATCCAATTGAATAGTTTCCAAGGGCACTGTGTCTCTCAACGGTATGTCAGCCATCTCCGCGTGACATTTCTTTAACTGAGAAACGTGGAACACATCATGAACTCCTGACAATCCTTCGGGCAATTCCAACTTGTAGGCCACTTCTCCCATACGTTCCAAAAATCGATATGGTCCTACAAATCATGGCGCTAACTTCCCTTTAACTCCAAACGCTTTGTTCCCCGAAGTGGAGATACTCGAAGATAAGCTCTATCTCCAACTTCGTAAACTGTCTCCTTACGTTTTGAATCTACATAACTTTTCTGTCTGGACTGGGCTACCTTGAGCCTATCGCGAATGAGCTTCACCTTCTGTTCAGACTCTTTAATCAAGTCAGGTCCAAACAACTGGCGGTCTCCAACTTCGTCCCACGACAACGGTGTCCTGCACCTCCTTCCGTACAAAGCTTCGAAAGGGTCCATCTTTAAACTGGTTTGGTAACTGTTGTTGTAAGAGAACTCTGCATATGGAAAATTATCGTCCCAACTAGATCCATAATCTAGCGCACAAGCTCTCAGCATATCCTCCAAAATCTGATTGACTCTCTCGGTCTGTCCATCTGTCTGTGGATGAAAAGCTGTACTGAATTCTAGCCTGGTACCCAAAGTTTCGTGCAACTGCTTCCAGAACTTTGAGGTAAACTGGGTTCCTCTATCTGATACGATACTCCTCGGAACTCCATGCAGACATACGATCCTGGTCATGTATATCTTTGCCAACTTAGCACTGGTGTAAGTGGTCTTTACTGGGATGAAATGAGTTACTTTCGTCAATCGATCAACTACAACCCAAATCGAGTCATAGCCTGAACGAGTCCTGGGTAATCCCATGATAAGATCCATGCCTAGCTTATCCCACTTCCATTCGGGTATCGGCAATGGTTGTAACAATCCCGCTGGCTTCTGATGCTCTGCCTTTACTCTCTGACATACATCACAAACTGCTACATACTCCGCAATATCCTTCTTCATTCTAGTCCACCAGAAAATATCCTTCAAATCCAAATACATCTTGGTATTACCTGGGTGAATTGAATACGGTGAATCATGTGCCTCTTGCAAAATCAACTTCCTGATCTCCGAGTCATTGGGCACGTAAACGCAGTCTTCAAACCATAGGGTGTCGTGCTCATCCTCACGAAATCCTTTAGCTTTTCCTTTGCTCAGTTTCTCCTTTATAGCGGCAATCTCTTTGTCAGCTTTCTGGGCTTCCCTGATTTTATCCATCAAGGTTGACTGAATCTCCAATGCTGCTACATAGCCTCTCGGAACTATTTCCAAACACAGTTCACGAAGATTTCGGCTAACTCCCTTGGTATTTCTCCCGTCATTAACGTATTGACATGGCTCTTACGATTTAATGCGTCAGCTACTACATTAGCCTTTCCGGGGTGATAATGCAATTTCATATCATAATCCTTGATAAGCTCCAACCATCTCCTTTGTCTGAGATTCAACTCCTTCTGTGTGAAAATGTACTTCAAACTCTTATGGTCCGTGTACACCTCACAATGATTTCCAATGAGGAAATGTCTCCATGTTTTCAATGCATGCACTACGGCTGCTAACTCCAAATCATGCGTGGCATAATTCAACTCATGAGGCTTCAGTTGTCTTGAGGCATATGAAACAACTCTCCCTTCCTGCATAAGCACTGCTCCAAGTCCTCGACGTGAAGCGTCGCAATACACCTCATAATCTTTGGTCTGGTCTGGCAAAATCAATACTGGTGAGGTAACCAAACGTTTCTTCAACTCCTAGAAACTAGCCTCACATTCCTCCGTCCATATGAACTTGGTATCTTTCTTCAACAACTCAGTCATAGGCTTCGCAATCTTTGAGAAATTCTCAATAAATCTCCGGTAGTATCCTGCGAGTCCAAGAAAACTCCGGATCTCTCCAACTGTTGTTGGGGCTTCCCACTTGGTCACGGTTTCCACTTTAGTGGGATCAACTGCTATACCTTCTCCGGATATAACGTGTCCGAGGAATCCTACTTCCTTCAACCAAAACTCACATTTGCTGAACTTGGCATATAATTGATGTTCTCTGAGCTTTCCAAGTACCAAACACAAATGCTCCTTATGCTCCTCTTCATTCTTCGAATAAACCAGGATATCATCAATGAACACTACGACGAACTTATCCAAAAACTCCATAAACACTTTGTTCATCATGTTCATAAAATAGGCAGGTGTGTTAGTCAGACCAAATGACATAACGGTATACTCATACAGCCCATACCTGGTGGTAAAAGCTATCTTCGGAATATCCTGTTCTCGAATCTTCAACTGATGGTATCCTGGTCGTAGATTGATCTTGGAAAATACCTTAGCTCCTTGCGATCGATCAAACAGATCATTAATCGTTGGTAGTGGGTACTTGTTCTTGATTGTTACTTCATTCAATCCTCGATAATCAACAACCATCCTTAACGATCCATCCTTCTTCTCCACTAGAAGTACTGGCGATCCCCAAGGCGAAGAACTTGGGCGAATATATCCCTTATCCAGTAACTCCTTAATCTGCTTCTTAATTTCCACCAAATCCTTTGCTGGAATCCTATATGGTCTCTTTGATATTGGCCCTGTGCCTGGCAATAGCTCAATCAAAAACTCAATATCTCTATCCGGTGGCATGTCTGGCAACTCCTCTGGAAATACATCGGGAAAATCCCTTACCACTGGTACTTCCTCCTACACAACTCCTGTTAGGCAATTTACTTGAGTCCTCTTTGGCACATGCCGGGATACATACTTGATCCTTCTCCCTTCTGGGTGGTAAGCAAAATTGATTTACTAGCACATTCAATATTCCCTTCATACTTTGATAGCCAATCCATGCCTAATATCACATCCAATCCTTGAGATTCCAATACTATTAGAAAAACATAGTTACCAATCCTTAATGGTAACCGATCACACCATAGACTAGCCACATACTCTGCTCCAGGCGAGGTCACTAACATGGGTGACCTAAGGGCTTGGGTTGGTAGGTTATACTTATCCACAAATCCCCTTGAGATGTATGAATGCGATGCACCAGTATCAAAAAGAACGAGTGCAGTAAATGACTTAACCAAAAACTTACCTATTACTGCATCGGGCTGAGCTTCAACCTCCTCCATGCTAACGTGGTTCACCTGTCCCCTGTTGAAAGGGTTCGGCTTCTTCACAGAACTTCCATTGCCATTTTGGCCTTCAGGGCATTCATTGGCATAATGTCCACTCTTTTGACACTTAAAACAAGTGGCTTGGCTCAGGTCCTTCTTGGCCGGGGTTGGTGGGTTGGTGCGGTTCTGGCCGTTGCTTCCTCCATTGCCATTACCATTCTTGGTGCCATTGTGATTGTGCGAGCTACCTCCTCCATGGGTATGCTGAAAATGTCCTCCCGGTCTAGGGGTAAAACGTGGCTTCTGCTGAGCTCCTGAAGTGTACTTTCCTTGTCCATACTTCCTCTTGCGATTCTCAATTTGCTGCTGCTTGCCTTCAATCACAAGAGCACGATCTACCAACTCCTGGTAGTTGTTGAAGGTGGCTACCATCAACTGCATGCTCAACTCATCATTCAGTCCTTCCAGAAACTTCTCCTGCTTAGCTGCATCGTAGCGACGTCATCTGGGGCATAACGTGCTAGCTTACTAAATTCATCCACATACTGGCCAACTGTCCTTCCTCCTTGGCGCAAGTTGCGAAACACACGCTTCTTCATGGCCATAGCTCCTGCTGAAACATGGGCAGTACGAAAAGCCTGCTGAAACTGGTCCCATGTGATAGTGTCGACTGGGAAAGTGGCTGTGAAATTCTCCCACCATGATGCTGCGGGTCCTTCTAGCTGATGTGCGGCAAACTTCACCTTCTCCGCATCTGTGCATCCTGTTGTGGTCAACTCCCTAGCTGTCTTGCGGAGCCAATCATCTGCTACTATCGGCTCGGTGCTGCTGGAAAACACCGGCGGATTCAGCCTAAGAAAACGGGCTAAGTGGTCAATAGGTGGTGGTGGTGGTGGTGGGTTGTTGTTGTTGTTCCCCTGATTCTGATTCTGGACTAGCAACTGCATCAATGTGTTCTGCTGCTGGATCAACTGGGTGAGCTCCGGTGGAAAGGCAAATCTGGGGTCACGTCTCGGAGGCATCTGAGGGTTTTAGAAAAGATGAGATATAAGAATAGAGGGGGTCTAAAGACAAAACACTACCCATATGCACATGAGGCAAAAGCAAACAATTCACTTCAATCAATCAAACAAGGGCATACAATCGATCTAACTATCGTAAAAGCGCTCGGACTACTATATTTACATGGTGGACTACTACTACTGATGAGGTGGTCTACTAGAAATATTCTTCGGTTGCAGACTCCATGATGTCTTCTCCAGCTTCATCAACATAGTCATCATCGCTACTATCTGGTTCCGAGTCGGTGCCGTCGATGATGATGTAGTCTTCCGGGCTAATCTCCTTTGGTTCTTCGTCTTCCTCTACTGGCGTAGGGCCTCCCATAAATATTCCAATCTTCTTGATCAGGTCGTCATTCTTCTCCACCAATACTTCAATTTCCTCTTCATAATCTTCATGTGTAGCCTTGAGTTCTTCCTCCAGTTCCTTGATTCTGGTTTTAGCCTTCTTCAGATCTATCATGTCGGCGCACATCTGGTTCTCCTGTCATCGAATGTGCTGGTTTAGCTCCTGGATAAACGCTGCGATTGATCTATCCTTCCTGGTGTTGATCATCTCCCAGTGCTCATCTCGGTGCCCACAAATCTGGTAGATAGTATCCTTGAGATCCTTGCGGTAGACTTCTCCAATGTGTCCCATAGCAATGTGAGCTGCCATGCTCTTTCCTAGACTCCAAGTTGTTGCATCAAAAGAAAACTCTATGGGCTCAGTGACTGGCATGAACGTCCTTCCTGGAACTTGAACTTGGATCATCCAGTGCTCTTCTTCAGGTAAAGTGGCGTTGTAGGTTCCTGTGAAGCTTGGTACTCCTATGTTCAGGTATCTAGTGACTTCCTTCAAGTGTCGTCCAAAGGGTGTATCTTCATCCGGTTGCGTGAACTTGTTCCTTGCATCCGCCATCCTAAAGAGTAGAAAAGATGAGAGGTCAGAAGAGAAGAGAGTGAATAGTGATCTAGGTCTTTTAGCTTAGTGGTCGTGTCCTACAGTTAGCGTGTGCTCTGATACCATCTCTGTAGAGACCAGACCTCAAACAGTCTGATCTCTATGCTCCGGTGTCATCCCTGGATCAGTAATGCTGACACCACACAGTACTCTGAGGATTTATAGCAGAGTAGCAATCACACACTTATTACATCGAGTGTCTCAAAATAGAACTTATTACAATAAATATGGCTTAAGGCCATCTAATAACGATAACAGCGGAAGGCTTGGAAGATAAGTAAGTCCATCAACTCCAACGGCATCACTGAGTATAGAACCACGACCTAAAAACTCCTTAATCGTCGTCTGAAAAGTCTGCAACATTAACGTTGCAGCCCGAAACGGGTCAGCACATGGAATATGCTGGCAAGGTAACACACAGAGAGTAATGGAATGAAACAACTATACTATATGCATATTTGGCTCGTGGAAAGCTCTATGTTTACAGTTTTGCGTAAAGCCAATTTTTCCCTACTTCAAAGGAATAAATTTATTTAACTATCATGGTAGTTGTTAAACATTGAGAATGGTTGACAGCATTCTCAATCCCAATTAAGCATCATCATTAAACATAACCCAACAAAATTAATTTAGAGTAACATGTTGAGATTCACATGATAATCCAAGTACTAGATACTCAAGATGTCCATAACCGGGGACACGACTAACCATGATTAGTTCGTTACACTCTGCAGAGGTTTGCGCACTTTTCCCCACAAGACTCGATCGCCTTTGTTTGGTTTCTCGCACTACATGGTGTTTGAGAAGACGGATGACCGAGACATAGTCTTTCAGAAGCGCTAGCACCTTACGATCGGGTAGACCGTACCACCTACATCCCCTACATCTTCTAGTCTACCACTGTAAGAGTTCGCACAACTTAGTCAACTATGCTAGAGCCCATAATAGCTTGTGGCTGCACACGGAAATTTCTAGTATGAATAGTCTCATGATCCCTTTGAGTCTGGGTGGCGGTCCAAAAGAAAATAGGCAAGTCCTGGAATACCCAGGTGCCTCAATCCACCCAGATGTGTGTTTAAGTTGCCACCTTAGATAAACCATTAATTAACAATCTCACATCTGTCATGGATATCACTCACCCAATCCACGTCTACTAGCATGGCATGGCATAATAAGCAAACGTAGAAGTAACTCCCAAAGGTTTGATAATAACAGGTGATAGGTACTACCTCATCTACTTCCCATCCCACAATTTAATTAGATCATAATCATGCAAGGTGTGAGGATTGATCTAATGCAATAAAACTGGGTAGTAGAAAAGGTATGATCAAAGTGTTACTTGCCTTGCTGATGATCCGCGAAACCTAACGATTCGAAGTAACAAGCGGCGCACTCCGGGTACTCTATCGCAGACAAACAAACAAGCATACAATAAGTACTCATCTAATGCACAGGTAAAACTCAAATAAAAGATCTAACCAGAAAGTTCAACTTAAGAACTCCGGTTGGCAAAAAGAATCAAATCGAACGAAGCAACGAAAGTCAAACAGCGAAAGAAAACAACTTCGTTCTAGTAATCTGGATCTAGGGCAAATTTTACAGTAGCAAAATCTTGTTTAAGTCGGTTAAACGGATAGAGGGTTTCGAGACGAAACTCTAGGCGCTTGAATCGCCTGATTCCGATAAAGGAGCGTAAAGTTATACTAAAACGAAAATCGGATCAGGAATCGCGATCAGAAAAATCGCGGATTTAATCCGAGAAAAAGAAAAACAACGAACGCTCGCTAGAACGAACGAACGGACGATCGGTCGCTATTTAAATAAACCGGAAAAACCGATCTATTTAAAAAAAACGAAACTAAAAAAACCCGACGAAAACCGATTTTTTAAAAAAAACGTTGGCATGGAAGTCGAGGCGGCGACGAACCTCGGCGGCGGCGGCGTCCGGCGACGGCGGCGCGGTGGCGGGCGGCGGCGGCGGCGGCGGCGGCTAGGGTTGGGAGCTGGGGCGGCTAGGGTTCCCCGGGGCTGGGCCTCGGCTTATAAAGGCCCCCTCGGGCCGGAGTCCTAGTCGGACACGGCCCGTAGGTCGGTTCGTTTTTTTTAAATTATTCCGCTCGGAAGAAAAATAAAAAGAAATACTAAATGGACTCCAAAAATTCGGAAATAAATTTTCACGGGCTTCTAAAATCAAGCCGCACAAGGTGAACATTTATTTGGGACCTAAATGCAATTTTGAAAAATGCACTTTTTTCCTAAATTCAAATAAAACACCGAAAAACTCCGAAATAAAATCTTATTTGATTTTATTATTATATCCTCAATATTTCTTTATTTTGGGAAAGTCATTTTATTCCCTCTCTCATATTTTTGTAGTAGAAATAACTGATGATAAAATAAATAAAATCAAATGATCCTATTCTCAAAATATGAGAAAACTCAAATATGAAAATAGCAAAATCCCCAACTCTCTCCGTAGGTTATTGAGTTACGTGGAATTTCTAGGATCAACCAAAATGAAAAATAAAATATGGTATGCATTGATGATCTAATGTATAACATTCCAAATTGAAAATTTGGGATGTTACAGTCAGGTCTTGGCCGACTCCCTCGCTAGGCTTCCGCTTGAAGGTTGCTGAGATACACGACGTGTACATGGTGGTAAGTGGCGAGAGCGTGTGTGAAGAAGTACACCCCTGCAGGGTTATAAATGATCTATTCGAATAGCTGTGTCCACGGTAAAGGACTTCTAGGTTGCCTATAACAGTTCATAGACAAGTGAAAGTGGATACTTTAAAACTCGCACGATAAGTGTGAGTGCTATGGATGGCCCTCTCGTAGGGAGACGGGAGCGGATCCATAGTGGTGTTGTCACATCCCTGGCTTGCTATGCACTTGGGCTAGCTTGGCTGTTGCATCATGTCTAAATTTCTTTTAAACTTGAAATGGGGATTGCCTAAACCCTAGCATTAAAGGAATTCAAATAGGTTCAACCAAAAATATTTTTCAGTGAATTCAAATGGCTTTAGAAAATGTTCATCATTTCTGGAAAAATGCTTTAAACCAGAACCAGAGGTGCTGCACATTTTTCATGTCACATTTGGTCACTGGATTAATTCATAAGTATTTGAATTTGGACATTTAAATTTTATAATATTTTTTTAAATGTCCAAATAATCCTGAAAGTACTTGGAGGCTATTGGAAATAATCCAAATAGTGCCCACAATTTTTGTCGGGATTTTATAAAATGAGTTAGTATTTTTACTAATTCAAAACAGAGTAATAAAAATAGAAAACTAAAACAAATAAAAGAGAGAGAGAGAAGGACTTACCTGACGCTTACCTGAGGCCCACTCACCTGGTGGCCCAGCAGAATCAGCCCAGCCCACCAGGGGCGCCTTGGTCTTCTTCCACCTCTGCCAGTAGGCAGAGGCGTGTCGACGCCAGCGCGCCCGAAGCCTCCACCTCCTCCCTCCCAGCCTGCCTAGCTCCTCCTCGACGCCCCGGTGACGCCACGTGCCTCCCCGACCCCCTCTCACTTCTCCCTCGCTCTCTGGACCTCCCTCCCCCTCGCTCCTCTGCTTCCCCCTCCCCCATGACCGAGCATGCCCGTCGCCGCCGCTTGGTGTTGCCACGGCCACCAGCCCTCCCTCGCCCATCCAGCGTGCTCGAGAGCTCCGCCACATCGTCCCCAACCTCTCCGCCAAGACAAGCATCGCCGGACGCCCCGCATCGCCGTCTCTGCCATCATCTTCAAGCTTCAGCACCGGCGCTCGATTTCGTCGATCCGCAGCAACCCGGCCGTCCCCAACCTCGATCTAGCGCTCATTGGACTCGCTGTGAGCCCCTGCCCCGAACCCCTCTTCTCCCCCTCGCGTTTGTATGCTCTAGCCCCATTCCCCTCCATGGCCGAGGCTCGCCGCCGCCGCACTTCTTCGCCGCAGTCGTTTTGCTTAGCGCCATCACGTCCGAGCTCATAGACGAGCTCCAGGTGGACCCAGGAGGCCGTAGAACACCACCTCCGGCCTCCCAGTGTCTCACAGCCCCGCGCCGCTCAAGGCCGCACTCCGGCCGCCGCCACAAGCTCGCTTCAGGCGAGTTTAAGCCTCCCCGCGCCCTCTCGTGGCCTCCTCTGGATGCGCCCGACCGTGGGCTACGCCCCGGTGCCCTTCCCCGCCGCTTCCGTGGCCTTTTGGCGCGTCTCCGCCGTGCCTAGTGGCCACCGGCGGTAAACCGCCGGCGTGGCCGGTCATTAGGGCCTAACCACCCCACTAACCCAGGCCTAGGGCCACTGACAGGTGGGCCCTACCGTTTAATTAACCCGACTAACAATTTAGTTAAGTTAATTAAACTCTGTTAAATCACTGTGCAGCTGACTAGTGGGCCCCGGCCCCACAAACAGTTTAGTTAGAATTAACCTAAGGCTAATTAACTTGGTTAACTAGTTGTCTCACTGACCAATGGACCCCACGGGTCAGGTTTGACCTGGGGCGCCCAGTTGACTTTGCTGACGTCACAATGACGTGGTGCTGACGCCATAAATCATTTTCTGGATTTAAAATAAATTCAGGAAATTCCAGAAAATTGTATGAACTTCGAAAAATCATAGAAATTCAACCGTAACTCCAAATTAAATAATTTATATATGAAAAATTATCAGAAAAATTCAAGGAATCCATCTGTACCATTTTCATGCATGTTAGAACAACTTATAGCTGCTGTTTAGCACAAATCAATTAAATGGCATTTGAATAATCACATATGGAGTTTGAATTTGAATCTTGTATTCAAACCAACTTCATTTAAATCATAGCTAGGTGCATTAGCCCAAAACACATTCATATTGCCATGTCATAGCATGCATCATATTGTGCATTGCATTGATCGTGTTTCTTCTGTGTTTGCCGGTGTTGTTCCCCCTCGGTAGACGTTGTACCGATGATGTGATCGTTGACACTGATGAAGACTCAATGTTATCTTCAGAAGTGCCAGGCAAGCAAAACCCCCTTGTTCATTCCGATACAATCCCACTCTCTCGCTCCTGCTCTCTTTTACTGCATTAGGACAACAACGATTCATCTGTTACTTGTTGCGGTAGCTGAACCCCTTTATCCTTTGCATGACCTGTCATTGCCACAGTAAATAGATGAAACCCACTAGCATGAGTAGGAGTTGTTTGAGCCCTATTGTGCCTACTCATTCATGCTTGTTTGTCATGCCTGCTACTGCTTAGAGTTGAGTCAGGTCTGATTCGTCGGGGATGAATCAGAGGTGTGTGAACACGTCCTACTGTGTGTGAGCTAAGTGTGTGAATACGATTTGGTAAAGGTAGCGGTGAGAGGCCATGTAGGAGTACATGGTGGGTTGTCTCATTGAAGCCGTCCTTAGGAACTGAGTTCTGTGTTTGTGATCCATGATTCAGCTACTACCATGCATTGGGCCCGAAACCAATGGACCCTCTCGGCTTCTTATTCACCCTAGTCCTCTGTCCAGGAGTTGCAAGTAGTTTCTGGTGTTTGTAGTATGCTGGAGGCCGTGGGCAGCGCTGACCGGAGGGGTGGGCTGTGATGCGGTAGGCACGTGGCCGGGTATACCGGGCGCCCGTTTGGTGTCACGGAACCCTGTTCACATCGTTTGGGGCTGTGAGCGAAACTCCGGCCGGATCTCCTCATGGATGGAACCCGAATAGGCGATAAACCTGGACTAGACACTTGAGTGTTTAGGCAGGCCGTGGCCGACACCCACGTTGGGCTTCCGCTTGAAGGTTGCCGAGTACATGTCGTGTAAACGGCGGTAAGTGGTGAGAGCGTGTGTGAAGAAGTACACCCCTGTAGGGTTAACATCATCTATTCGAATAGCCGTGTCCGCGGTAAAGGACTTCTGGGTTGCCTATATCAGTTCATAGACAAGTGAAAGTCGATACTTTAAAATGCGCAAGATAAGCGTGAGTGCTATGGATGGCGTTCTCGTAGGGAGACGGGAGTGGATCCATAGTGGTGTATTGATATGGTGAATATGTGGACTCGTGTGCGCTACCTCAAAAGAGTTATTTGCAGTCGTAGTTTAGGATAGCCACCGAGTCAAAGCTGGCTTGCTGCAGTTAAACCCCACCATCCCCTTTGTTGATAATGATGCATATGTAGTTAGTTCTGATGTAAGTCTTGCTGGGTACATTTGTACTCACGTTGCTTAAATTATGTTTTTGCAGAGAGACTTCAGTCTCACTAGTAGTTCCACGTGGACTTCGACGTTTAGCTTGTCACCTCAGCTACGATCTTGTGCCCTCGGCAGGATCTGGTAGATAGTCAGGCTTCTCAGCCTTTTTCATTTATAGATGTCTGTACTCAGACATGATAGCTTCCGCTTGTGCTTTGATTTGTATGCTCTGAATGTTGGGTCATGAGACTCATGTTTGTAATATCTCGCTCCTCGGAGCCTAATGAATACTGACTTGTGTCGTAGAGTCATGTTGTGATGCCATGTTGTATTTGCACATATCGAGCATAATGTGTGTATGTTATTGAAATGCTTGGTATGTGTGGGATCTGACTATCTAGTTGTTTATCCTTAGTAGCCTCTCTTACCGGGAAATGTCTCCTAGTGTTTCCACCGAGCCATGGTAGCTTGCTACTGCTCCGGAACACTTAGGCTGGCCGGCATGTGTCCTTCTTCGTTCCTGTGTCTGTCCCCTCGGGGAAATGTCACGCGATGAATACCGGAGTCCTGTTAGCCCGCTACAGCCCGGTTCACCGGAGTCCTGCTAGCCTAGTGCTACAGCCTGGATTCACTCGCTGATGACTGACACGTTCGATGCTGGGTCATGGATGCCTGTCCCTGTAAGTCTGTGCCACTTTGGGTTTACGACTAGCCATGTCAGCCCGGGCTCCTTATCATATGGATGCTAGCGACACTATCATATACGTGAGCCAAAAGGCGCAAACGGTCCCGGGCCAGGTAAGGTGGCACCCGTGGGAATACCGTGCGTGAGGCCGCAAAGTGATATGATGTGTTACATGCTAGATCGATGTGACTTAGGATCAGGGTCCTGACAGCGTTGGTATCAGAGCTTGACTGCCTGTAGGATTACCAAGCCCAACTGGTCGAAGTTGAGTCTAGGAATGCTTTAGTTATGTAAGGGAATTGATTGTGGGATGGAACGTAAGGCTCTTTTTACTCCTTATATCTCCTGCCTTCTGATCTGAGTCATCTTATCTTTCCTACGGGGTTAAGGAATTAGGATTTCTCTTCTTTCTATCAGGATCACGTGTTACTAACCCGTAGACTTATAAGATTGTTGGAGTTAAGTCTCAGTTCAGTTCCTACTACTTCTGTATGTTAACTGTTGATCTCCAAACCTTGGTATTATGATGATCAAGTGGTTATGCCACCATTTTGTAGCATGTCTCAAATCTTTTCGAGCATTTACAGCCGTTATGCTGTCCGAGTCATCCCAGGTTTCTAAATAGTCGGATGCATTTGCAAATCCCTTCCTCCTGTTTCCGATGTGCCTTTGGTCAGATTAATCACACAAATCAGTGAGTTGAGGTACTTTATTGCCTTGACATATATGTTGGAGCTAGTATTATGACCCTAGGTGTCTTAGGGGATCATCTAGTAATTTAGCCATGATTTGTGTCCCAGTGTGATGATTCTGGCCATCATTCTCGAAAGCATCCCGTGATGCCACTTAGTTAGTAGGCATTTCACTTCTGGGTTTTGAACCCGAGATTCACCCTACTTACTTCATGTTGATAGTAATTGCTAGATCCCTTAGGTTATTAGTAACCTTTGCGATAGTCCTTGAAGTCCGTGGTATCTTCTTCTTCCAAATACCATGAACTACTTATGGCAGAAGTTCCTCGTTGAACTGAACGATCACAACCAGAGTGCTCTTGATGAGTTCTCCATTATATATTGTGGCTCTGCCCGTTCTACCTTTCTGCATGGGTTATCCGGAAGAAATATGTTGAACTTCGTTCGACATGCTAAACCATGCATCCACAACTCAGAAAATGGTATGTTCCTTGAGTTGTCTCTCTTTAGTTGTCTTCTGACCCTCGTCTATCAATTGATAGTCAAGATTATGTGTGCATTCGTTCATCGATGTCTATTACTCTTGTGGTCTGTCAAGCCATTCTATTCCGGAATGACTAGGAGAAACAAACTCCAGTACCTCATCCATATCTAGGATTTGGTCAAAGCAGTTGTATTCCGCAGATCAAAATGCCAATCCAACTTTTGGTTCTGTTCTACCTTGGAGTATTACCCCCTTTATGTCAGAATTGTCATGAGAACTGCACCAACTCTCATGAATTTTGACGTAGTGATACTTCTCACCATCATTAGTCATTCCTCGGTCTTTGTGTTATTATAACCGGAACGCCGACAAGTGAATCATGATGTGTGAAATCTATACTCCTAGCAACTCTGTTGTTTGGTAGTTAATGGACAATAATTTCATTCTTAGTGTGTTGGTTCTTGAATCATCATTCTAAGACTGATTGTGCTACCTAGTCCTTATTTCCTAGTGCACTCTTCGATCAATGAGTTAGGATTTTGGCAATCCCTCACTCTTTTGATCATATCGTCTTGCCCTGAAAAGCAAGAGGGTTCTCGAGCTTAGTAACATACCGGTGGTTCATGATATTCCGAATTTCTTCTCGGAAGTATCACCAGGTTATCGCCTGACCGCTATGTTGATCTCGTGATCAAGTTGGTTTATTCCTGTAAACCACCATTTCTCCAAGAATCCGTGTTGGATACCCCTGAGCTAGTTGGTTAAGCTAAACAACAACTTGGAGAGTTGGAAGATAAAAGCTTGTCTGACTTAGTTCGTTCCAAAGGGATATTCTTGTGTAGTGTGTGTTGGAGAAAGATGATATCTTCATCGATTGGTCCCTGTGATCAGTTGTTGGACCTATTGTCTTATCAATCCTTTGATTTGAGTGTGGGCCATCGTCAAGTCAAATCAGTACCAACGATGCTCGTAATGTTGTCTTACTCGTGGTTGATCCCTCGAGCATACACCATTATATCTTTTGGCTCTGACCAATGCTATCACTTGTTCACATAATTATGGAATTCCATTTCATGGAAATCTCGATGAGTTGTTGTTGAGCCCATCAGCAGCATTTTGTCTCTCCCATGAGTCATGTTGAACATCAACCTAGTGTTGGAAACTTGTGTAAGCATTTCTTCGTGTTTCGTTCATGAAGCATATGTTTGGATGAAGGTAGTGACTTCCCTTAATTCATGTGCATCTGATGCAAGTTGCCGCCGTGGATTCGAGAAAGTCAATGTTGCTTTCTTTGGAATCATTCCAAATCAGTCATGCACACGTGCGAAGAATTCTGTGGTTTGAAGACTTGCAACCTTCAATCTATATGTATCCCTAGCACACCAAGCCACTGATTGATTTGTTCAAGGGGAAGGAGTTCCTTCATAAGAGCTAATCTTGACTTATGTAAGGACTTCGATACCCTCGTTGATGGTTCCCAACCTGAACTTGGTAGTGTTTTATTGTAAGACTACCACGTGGTCATGCTTGTCTAGGACATCGTGTTCACACGTGTGTAGCAGAACCAGCTCATGTCTTGGAGCTTACTGCCGCAGTTCATTCCCCGAGAATCTCACAACGCCGCCTCGTCGATTTGTGTTGTAAACTTTCATTTTTCTTTCTAGACTTGATGAGTCTGGAATATTCTGACACCAACCAGATCTGAATCTCAGGCAGATATGATGGTTGGAATGTTTCCCAAGAACTACAATATTGGTCCCTCTATAACCGGTAAAGTGGATGTCGTGGCCAACACACCCCGCCGGGAGACCTAATATTGTAGTATCTTGATTGGAGAAGTTGGCCACCTCCCCATAAGGATTTCGTAGGATTTACCTCCGTAACTGTTCCTTATGGATTCTTGTGCTCCCGAAGTCCGACCTTTTACTTGATGTTCTAGATATCAAACCATAATTATCTATGGATTACGCTAGCACATCAAGGAGAACATTAGAAGCGGAGTGCTAAATGTCTCTCGGTCGATCATCCAGATTTTGTTTCCTTGGCCTCGCTAAGGTGAAATCTGAGAAGGTGTTATCTTCCTTTGCATCTGCATCCTCCACCGGTATTCATCATGGTAGCAAGTTGTGTTGCCAAAATCCTTGACACGGATATTGGTAAAACCTTGATAAATATGGAAATGCTCAAGTTCTTGAGAGCACGCGCAAGTGCTAGGTTTGATCGTCGGCATTAACTGTATAGTGCTCTCAGTTTCCTCGGCAATGCTATGACCTTTTCAAACAGTGAATTCACTCTCTGTTGTTGGATTCTTCCCTAGTTACCAGAATCATTCCCAGCATTTGCATTTTGTTCCCAGCTTGCACCGCCAATGTGCCATTCTACCACGGGTCTCTTCCATTTCCGGTGGTAAGCAAATTCATCCATTACGTTGTCTTCAACAAGGTAATCTCGTTGAATTGCCTTAGGCTGGTTTAAAGAGTTTCAATGATCTCTGAATCAAAGGTAATTCTTTTTGCCACTTAAGGGGATATATCTATGAGTCACGGTTCCTAAGGTGTCTCGTTGTGGTATCATGGCAACTCAACTCCTCGCTACGTTGAAAATCGTTTACCACCTTTTTAAGTGTGAAATTGTTGTCTACCTAGTGAACCTTCGTCATCTGCTTCACTCCATTCCTATGGATGTGTGCTTCGTGTCTCAGCTCGAGAGATGTTACTATGTTTCATTCCGTGAGTTAATCCTGAGTTGTTCGACCTTCGAGAAGAACAATTCTTTTAGGGTCTTTCCTTCCTCTCGTTGTCATGATAGTTGGAGTTCTCAGAGCAAGACCTCGAGACAATGATGGTGAACGAATCAACGTTCAATTGAAGTGCAACCTGGATCGTGAAGATTGTGCTAGTTGGCGTTCCCCCTTCACCTTACCCTACGCTTGAATCTCGGGATGAGATTTTTGTTTAGTGGGGGTGAGTTGTCACATCCCTGGCTTGCTATGCACTTGGGCTAGCTTGGCGGTTGCATCATGTCTAAATTTATTTTAAACTTGAAATGGGGATTGCCTAAACCCTAGCATTAAAGGAATTCAAATAGGTTCAACCAAAAATATTTTTCAGTGAATTCAAATGGCTTTAGAAAATGTTCATCATTTCTGGAAAAATGCTTTAAACCAGAACCAGAGGTGCTGCACATTTTTCATGTCACATTTGGTCACTGGATTAATTCATAAGTATTTGAATTTGGACATTTAAATTTTATAATATTTTTCTAAATGTCCAAATAATCCTGAAAGTACTTGGGGGCTATTGGAAATAATCCAAATAGTGCCCACAATTTTTGTCGGGATTTTATAAAATGAGTTAGTATTTTTACTAATTCAAAATAGAGTAATAAAAATAGAAAACTAAAACAAATAAAAGAGAGAGAGAGAAGGACTTACCTGACGCTTACCTGAGGCCCACTCACCTGGTGGCCCAGCAGAATCAGCCCAGCCCACCAGGGGCGCCTTGGTCTTCTTCCACCTCTGCCAGTAGGCAGAGGCGTGTCGACGCCAGCGCGCCCGAAGCCTCCACCTCCTCCCTCCCAGCTTGCCTGGCTCCTCCTCGACGCCCCGGTGACGCCACGCGCCTCCCCGACCCCCTCTCACTTCTCCCTCGCTCTCTGGACCTCCCTCCCCCTCGCTCCTCTGCTTCCCCCCCCCCATGATCGAGCATGCCCGTCGCCGCCGCTTGGTGTTGCCACGGCCACCAGCCCTCCCTCGCCCATCCAGCGTGCTCGAGAGCTCCGCCGCATCGTCCCCGACCTCTCCGCCAAGACAAGCATCGCCGGACGCCCCGCATCGCCGTCCCTGCCATCGTCTTCAAGCTTCAGCACCGGCGCTCGATTTCGTCGATCCGCAGCAACCCGGCCGTCCCCGACCTCGATCTAGCGCTCATTGGACTCGCTGTGAGCCCCTGCCCCGAACCCCTCTTCTCCCCCTCGCGTTTGTATGCTCTAGCCCCATTCCCCGCCATGGCCGAGGCTCGCCGCCGCCGCACTTCTTCGCCGCAGTCGTTTTGCTTAGCGCCATCACGTCCGAGCTCATAGACGAGCTCCAGGTGGACCCAGGAGGCCGTAGAACACCACCTCCGGCCTCCCAGTGCCTCACAGCCCCGCGCCGCTCAAGGCCGCACTCCGGCCGCCGCCACAAGCTCGCTTCCGGCGAGTTTAAGCCTCCCCGCGCCCTCCCGTGGCCTCCTCTGGATGCGCCCGACCGTGGGCTACGCCCCGGTGCCCTTCCCCATAGCTTCCGTGGCCTTTTGGCGCGTCTCCGCCGTGCCTAGTGGCCACCGGCGGTAAACCGCCGACGTGGCCAGTCATTAGGGCCTAACCACCCTGCTAACCCAGGCCTAGGGCCACTGACAGGTGGGCCCTACCGTTTAATTAACCCGACTAACAATTTAGTTAAGTTAATTAAACTCTGTTAAATCACTGTGCAGCTGACTAGTGGGCCCCGGCCCCACAAACAGTTTAGTTAGAATTAACCTAAGGCTAATTAACTTGGTTAACTAGTTGTCTCACTGACCAATGGACCCCACGGGTCAGGTTTGACCTGGGGCACCCAGTTGACTTTGCTGACGTCACAATGACGTGGTGCTGATGCCATAAATCATTTTCTGGATTTAAAATAAATTCAGGAAATTCCAGAAAATTGTATAAACTTCTAAAAATCATAGAAATTCAACCGTAACTCCAAATTAAATAATTTATATATGAAAAATTATCAGAAAAATTCAAGGAATCCATCTGTACCATTTTCATGCATGTTAGAACAACTTATAGCTGCTGTTTAGCACAAATCAATTAAATGGCATTTGAATAATCACATATGGAGTTTGAATTTGAATCTTGTATTCAAACCAACTTCATTTAAATCATAGCTAGGTGCATTAGCCCAAAACACATTCATATTGCCATGTCATAGCATGCATCATATTGTGCATTGCATTGATCGTGTTTCTTCTGTGTTTGCCGGTGTTGTTCCCCCTCGGTAGACGCTGTACCGATGATGTGATCGTTGACACTGATGAAGACTCAATGTTATCTTCAGAAGTGCCAGGCAAGCAAAACCCCCTTGTTCATTCCGATACAATCCCACTCTCTCGCTCCTGCTCTCTTTTACTGCGTTAGGACAACAACTATTCATCTGTTACTTGTTGCGGTAGCTGAACCCCTTTATCCTTTGCATGACCTGTCATTGCCACAGTAAATAGATGAAACCCACTAGCATGAGTAGGAGTTGTTTGAGCCCTATTGTGCCTACTCATTCATGCTTGTTTGTCATGCCTGCTACTGCTTAGAGTTGAGTCAGGTCTGATTCATCGGGGATGAATCAGAGGTGTGTGAACACGTCCTACTGTGTGTGAGCTAAGTGTGTGAATACGATTTGGTAAAGGTTGCGGTGAGAGGCCATGTAGGAGTACATGGTGGGTTGTCTCATTGAAGCCGTCCTTAGGAACTGAGTTCTGTGTTTGTGATCCATGATTCAGCTACTACCATGCATTGGGCCCGAAACCAATGGACCCTCTCGGCTTCTTATTCACCCTAGTCCTCTGTCCAGGAGTTGCAAGTAGTTTCTGGTGTTTGTAGTATGCTGGAGGCCGTGGGCAGCGCTGACCGGAGGGGTGGGCTGTGATGCGGTAGGCACGTGGCCGGGTATACCGGGCGCCCGTTTGGTGTCACGGAACCCTGTTCACATCGTTTGGGGCTGTGAGCGAAACTCCGGCCGGATCTCCTCATGGATGGAACCCGAATAGGCGATAAACCTAGACTAGAGACTTGACTGTTTAGGCAGGCCGTGGCCGACACCCACGTTGGGCTTCCGCTTGAAGGTTGCCGAGTACATGTCGTGTAAACGGCGGTAAGTGGTGAGAGCGTGTGTGAAGAAGTACACCCCTGCAGGGTTAACATCATCTATTCGAATAGCCGTGTCCGCGGTAAAGGACTTCTGGGTTGCCTATATCAGTTCATAGACAAGTGAAAGTGGATACTTTAAAATGCGCAAGATAAGCGTGAGTGCTATGGATGGCGTTCTCGTAGGGAGACGGGAGTGGATCCATAGTGGTGTATTGATATGGTGAATATGTGGACTCGTGTGCGCTACCTCAAAAGAGTTATTTGCAGTCATAGTTTAGGATAGCCACCGAGTCAAAGCTGGCTTGCTGCAGTTAAACCCCACCATCCCCTTTGTTGATAATGATGCATATGTAGTTAGTTCTGATGTAAGTCTTGCTGGGTACATTTGTACTCACATTGCTTAAATTATGTTTTTGCAGAGAGACTTCAGTCTCACTAGTAGTTCCACGTGGACTTCGACGTTTAGCTTGTTACCTCAGCTACGATCTTGTGCCCTCGGCAGGATCTGGTAGATAGTCAGGCTTCTCAGCCTTTTTCATTTATAGATGTCTGTACTCAGACATGATAGCTTCCGCTTGTGCTTTGATTTGTATGCTCTGAATGTTGGGTCATGAGACTCATGTTTGTAATATCTCGCTCCTCGGAGCCTAATGAATACTGACTTGTGTCGTAGAGTCATGTTGTGATGCCATGTTATATTTGCACATATCGAGCATAATGTGTGTATGTTATTGAAATGCTTGGTATGTGTGGGATCTGACTATCTAGTTGTTTATCCTTAGTAGCTTCTCTTACCGGGAAATGTCTCCTAGTGTTTCCACCGAGCCATGGTAGCTTGCTACTGCTCCGGAACACTTAGGCTGGCCGGCATGTGTCCTTCTTTGTTCCTATGTCTGTCCCCTCGGGGAAATGTCACGCGATGAATACCGGAGTCCTGTTAGCCCGCTACAGCCCGGTTCACCGGAGTCCTGCTAGCCCAGTGCTACAGCCTGGATTCACTCGCTGATGACCGACACGTTCGATGCTGGGTCATGGATGCCTGTCCCTGTAAGTCTGTGCCACTTTGGGTTTACGACTAGCCATGTCAGCCCGGGCTCCTTATCATATGGATGCTAGCGACACTATCATATACGTGAGCCAAAAGGCGCAAACGGTCCCGGGCCAGGTAAGGTGGCACCCGTGGGAATACCGTGCGTGAGGCCGCAAAGTGATATGATGTGTTACATGCTAGATCGATGTGACTTAGGATCGGGGTCCTGACAGGTGTATTGAATGGTGAATATGTGGACTCGTGTGCGCCACCTCAAAAGAGTTGCTTGCAGTCGTAGTTCAGGTTAGCCACTGAGTCAAAGCTGGCTTGCTGCAGTTAAACTCCACCACCCCTTTTATTGATACCGATGCATATGTAGATAGTTCTGATGTAAGTCTTGCTGGGTACATTTGTACTCATGTTTGCCTATTTTATGTTTTGAAGAGAGACGTCAGTCTCGCTAGTAGTTCCGTGTGGACTTCGATGTTTAGCTTGATACCTCAGCTACAATCTCGTGCCCTCGGCAGGATCTGGTAGATAGTCAGGCTTCTCAGCCTTTTTCATTTGTAGATGTCTTAACCCAGACATGTTAAGATTTCGCATGTGCTTTGATTTGTATGCTCTGAATGATGGGTCATGAGACCCATGTGTGTAATATCTCGCTCCCCGGAGCCTAATGAATAAATACTTGAGTTGTAGAGTTATGTTGTGATGCCATGTTGTATTTACACATATCGAGCATATTGTGTGTATGATTGAAATGCTTGGTATGTGTGGGATCCGACAATCTAGTTGTTTATCCTTGGCAGCCTCTCTTTTGGGGAAATGTAGTCTAGTGCTTCCATGAGCCATAGTAGTCCGCTACAGCCCGGTTCACCGGAGTCCTGTTAGCGCAGCACTACTGCTCAGGACACTTGACTGGCCGGCATGTGTTTCACTTCGTTCCTGTGTCTGTCCCTTCGGGGAAATGTCACGCGGTGACATCCGGAGTCCTGCCTAGCCTACTACAGCCCAGATTCCCGGAGTCCTGTTAGCCCAGTGCTACAGCCCGGATTCACACGCTGCTGACCGACATGCTCGATGTGATTCATGTATGCCTGTCCCCATAGGTTAGAGCCGCTTTGGGTTCACGACTAGCCATGTCGGCCCGGATTCTCTGTCATATGGATGCTAGCGACACTATCATATACGTGAGCCAAAAGGCGCAAACGGTCCCGGGTCATGGTAAGGCGACACCGGCGGGAATACCGTGCGTGAGGCCGCAAACTGATATGAGGTGTTAGCGGCTAGATCGATGTGACTTGGAATCGGGGTCCTGACAGAATCGTACTACCGGATACACACCCTTCTTTATGGTGTACGGCGCAGAGGCGGTTCTGCCCTGCGACATAATTCATGACTCACCTCGAGTGCGCATGTACGAAGAAAGAGAAGCCGAGCTCGATCGGCATGATAGTCTGGACACCCTGGAGGAGGAGCGCGACGTTGCAAAAGCTCATTCCGCATTCTATCAGCAACAGGCTTCCAGATACCAAAGCAGAGAAGTACGGGCCAAAACTTATAACATTGGCAAGCTAGTTCTACGCCTGCCGGAGAAGAAAAAGACCAAGCTCGAGCCCAAATGGGAAGGTCCCTTCATTATTGACCAAGTTCTGACCGGTGGAGCGTGTCGTCTGCGGGATGCATTGATTAATCGACTTGAGCCGAACCCATGGAACGTAGCTAGGCTCCGAGGATTCTACGCCTAGTGTCGGACTCTATGTTCGTCTCCTTCCTCTGTCCATTTTTTGCATATACATTATCTGTCTTTTTTCTCTTTCTTTCTTTTATTCTTTCTCAAGGCCTTCAAGGGCCAACTTGTGCCTTGCTTGCACACTATTGACGCGCTAACCGTGCTCATTATACCTGGGTCTTCTTACACCGAAGCTTAATTATTTATCTGGGCTTCATGCCCCGCACATGTGTTATTCTTCCACATGTACCTTTTCTTCGCCATTATATGCATCGATATGACTTAAGTTTTGGCCAAGCTGGGTTGTCTGGCTCTTGTATTTATGCCCTACATTCCCATTAATTCGGCTAGGGCATAAGGGGAGCACCTCTGCGATTGTTACTGCCGGGTCAGCCGGATGTGTACCTCAGACTGGGTGAAGCCGAAAGCTAGCGTTCTTAAGGGAATATTCGGTCGGTGAACAAAAGATGATTTTTATTTATTTTCCATATGTGCCCCCTAGATGTTTTTGCCCGCGTCTCCTCTCGCAGTCCGGACATGCACTTTAGGGCATGCGTACCCAGGGAAAGGAACCCTTAACGGAACTATTCTCCCTGGAAGATGTTTCTTACTACCCATGTAATATAACATAACTAGTTGGGTACTTGTCTGTTCAAGCACTAATGACCCCTATGCCTGGTTTCCACGCATACCCCGGTTCTTATATAACTAAGCGGGTATTCGGATACACTCTGGACTATCGGGTCCCGAGGTTGAAGCGAAAAGGCCCGCCATGACAAATGATTTACAATCTGGCTAGAAGGCATTATACATGTCACTTTAATTACATAGTCATGTAGACTGACTAAATTCCTCTTCTATACCATCCAACAGGCTGTCTAGCCTACAATCCTGTTGGGAATACTTTGCGGCTAATTCTACTTGCCCATACACTAAGCTAACGGGGATCTCTTTCCCCTCGGGCCCCACAGGTCCGACCTTGGCCATGTGGTTTGGGTTAGCCTTGGTATACCGCGTCTTCACCATGGCCCAGACTTCCCTGGCACCTTGATGGCAGGCCGATATCTTCCATAATCGGAAGCGGTGCCGTGCTCCCTTGAGCTTCTCCGCAAGCTCTCCAATGCCTGCTGGCAGGGAGACGGATGGCCACAAGGCCTGGGCAATACCTTGCATCACCTGCCAAACTTGTTCGTGCAGTTGTGAGAGCTCGGGTAGAAGATCACCCGCAGACCCGGGCATCTCCTCCGGGGGACGACCCGTCAGCATACCTGCAGACATAACTCTGTTAGCCGGCTTCTCCGCCGCACTCTTTTAAGGGTTCGTTCAAGCACTTACTGAAAATGCTGCGTCGAAGCCGCTTATTCTCCTTCACGGAGTCCGCAAGCTGGGCTCAAACATCTTTCAGTTCCACGCTCAGCTTGGTATTGGCGTCTTGGAGATTGTTTTTCTCCCGCATGACCTTAGTCAGCACGCGTTTGCCAGCCTTTAGCTGTCGTACGACATGCTGGTCCTCCGGATTCTCTCCGGAGTCATCTGCAATATCTATTGTTAGATCTGCAGCCATGCCGCACACTATCTGGTACCTATCATTCTTTGAAACAAATGTTACCAGCTGGGGACTTTTCAGGTTCCTTCAATGTGGCAACGGCGGCCCGAAGTTGGGTCTTGCATTCCTCTAGCTCCTGTGACAGTCGAGTATTCTTCTCTGTAAGAACCTGCACAATAAATGATCCTTAAATCAGTTGCGCCAACTGTTTCAAGTCTGAGGGGCTACTGATATATATACTCATCAAATTTTCTTACCCGTACATCCTTTACATACTGGTCCATGGCTCTGGCTAGACCATTTTGAGCAGCACGGATGTACGCATCTCCTAAGTTGAATGCATCAAATGCCTCTCGGGAGAAACAAGTGTCACGGAGTACGGCTCGGCGACGCCTGTGATTCATGGCGCTCTCCACTTCGGAATTCGTAGCGGATATCTTATCCGCATCCTCTGTAGAAGGAGTATCCGGCGTGTGCCTCGTGTTAGCTTCTGCCTCTGTGTCCGGCCCTGGAGCTCGACTGGTAGAGGCGTGATCGGCGACCTCTCCGGATATTGTCCGGCGAGTGTTCTTCCTTCTAGGAAACACGGGTGTTATTATGTTTTTAAAGACGACAACCACAGAGTGAGGTGTTGCATCATACCTCTGCGTCGGCGTCTCCGTCTGGACTGCCTTCCTTTTTAGCCTGTCCGACTTTGAAACCCCTTGTTGGCGAGTCACCGCGGGCTCGGCATGGCATCCCGAGGGCCTTCCCTATAAAACACCGTTTGTATGCGGTAGGTGAAGTGCATAAAAGGAAATCCTTTTCAAAGGTTGGGACTCCGGTCTCATTTACCTGCGAGGCTGGGAGTAGCCCAGGGTAGTCGGCTATAATGGCCACCATGGCATCATCACAGCTTAGCTGATAGAAAATCCTATCAATCAACTCCACGAATATGTCCGGATCCTCTTTGAGGCCGGGGTCGAGGACCCGTTCAGGATCCTCCGGTTGTGGAGGTGGGCTATTGATCTCCCCTACCGCCTTACGCAGTTCCTGCGATGAAACAACAAGGTAAATATTTATCACGAAAACAAGGATAGGATGGAAGTAAAAAGAGCGGAAGCTCACCTAGCTTCGAGGGTTGTTCATGGAGAATCCATCCCGTGGCTTGATGCGGAGGAACTCCTCTTCTTGCCCTTTATACAGATCGGATAGAATTTTTGCTAGAACAGCAACTGAGTCCGGTCCCTTGCGCCCGCAGCGAGTGGCATCATCTTCCCCGTTGAAGTGCCACATGGGGTGGCCTCGATATTGAAGTGGCTGCACCCCCCGCATAATGCATATTGCCATAACCTCAGTTATGGTCAGTCCTGATTTGCCCAGCAACTTTATCTGGCCCATCAGATAAAATACGTCTCTATCATCTTCCTCTTGTGGGCTCCGTGGGCGCCAGCTTAGGCGTTTCTTCAAAGGGGCATTGTTGAACTCAGGAAGACCAATACGGATAGGATCCGGGAGAGGAACATCCTCCATATAAAACCACTCCGAAGGCCAGTCCTCGGACGTCTTCTTCGGGGTACCAGATAGGTATCCGGTCCCGGCGATGCACCATACTTCGGCTCCGCCCACTTGATATATTGATCCCCTCTGTGTACGGGGCACAAGGCAGAACAACTTCTTCCACAACGCGAAATGAGCTTCGCAACCCAAAAACATCTCGCAAAGGGCTACGTAACCAGCGATGTGCAATATGGGGGCAGGGGTGAGGTTGTGCAACTGGAGGCCGTAGAACTCCTGGAGCCCTCCGAGAAATGGATGGATTGGAAATCCGAGTCCCCTTAACAAATAAGGGACAAGGCATACCCACTCTCCCTTAGAGGGGTTGGGAAAGCTCTCCGCTTGCTCCCTGCCATTATAGGTGGCGAGCCCGGCTCGAACCGGGACAATATACGCTAGAGGGAGGAATCCCTGGGTCTGTAGCTTCACTAATTGGTTGTGCAGGATGGAACACTTCTCCCAGTCTCCGGGCTTGGGGCTGCAGGAGCGAGAGGAGGAGCTGCGCTGGCCGGCCATGTTGGGATGGATTTTTTCAGGCACGCTCCGATGAATGATCACTGAGGGAGGATGGTGTGGTTTGGATCTTAGGATCCTTGTCTCTTTAATAGACAGTTCATTCACATAGATGGGGTGGTAAATGTAAAAAGACCCTGACTCCTCACATTCGCTTGACACGTGGAAGATGGCCATTATTGGACGCAGAAGCCAAGAAGTGCAACATTTACGAGAAGCCGGACACTATTTAACAGGTACTCAGAGTTTGAAGAAGAACCCGCCTTGCAATGCTGAAGACAATCTGCGCGCCGGACTCATCATCATTGAAGCCTGGTTCGGGGGCTACTGAGGGAGTCCTGGATTAGGGGGTATCCGGAAAGCCGGACTATATCCTTTGGCCAGATTGTTGGACTATGAAGATACAAGATTGAAGACTTCGTCCCGTGTCCGGATGGGACTCTCCTTGGCGTGGAAGGCAAGCTTGGCAGTACGGATATGTAGATCTCCTTCCTTGTAACTGACTCCGTGTAACCCTAGCCCCCTCCGGTGTCTATATAAACCAGAGGGTTTAGTCCGTAGGACCAACAACACACAATCATACCATAGGCTAGCTTCTAGGGTTTAGCCTCTTCGATCTCGTGGTAGATCAAGTCTTGTACTACTCATATTATCAAGAACAATCAAGCAGGACGTAGGGTATTACCTCCATCAAGAGGGCCCGAACCTGGGTAAACATCGTGTCCCCGGCCTCCTGTTACCATCCGCCTTAGACGCACAGTTCGGGACCCCCTACCCGAGATCCGCCGGTTTTGACACCGACAATCACCATAAAGGTTAAACAAAACAATGGAAAGGAAAAGGTGATCTTCATATTAAACAGAACAATGGAAAGGAAAATGTGTTTAAACACAAATTTTAGGGGTATATCCTTCCCAAGGACAAACAGAGCATGATATCCATGACAGTATATAACATAGAAAACCCTTTAGGTAAGAAAGGAGAAATTTCATGACATTACCCATACAAAGGTATTTGGATAATTGATAAGAAAAATTTAGCATTGTGCTACAAATGTTTTTATTGAAAATCAAAGTACCACAGACATGCTTAGAGATAGCATTGACATGGTCTGCAAGCAAGGTCGGACCTTGGATACTCAAAGGATTCACCAGGAACAACTTATAGAATAAGTCTTAGAATTTCCTCATGGAAGAATGGCTAACCTTGCTAAAAAGGAAATGATAACAATAGGTCCTCCGGCCAGGTGTGCTAGGAATGACATCACCTTACCGGGTCATATAAAGACCAATGTTATAAGTCTTTGGAAATATGTTCCAACCATCATATATGACCGAGATTCAAATCTGATTGGTGTCAGGATACCTCAGACTCAGGATGCCTGAGAAGAAAAAGGTGCAACACAAATTGATGAGATGACATTGCAAGATTATCGGGAAATGAACTATGGAAGCGAGTTTCGAAACAAGAGTTCATCATTAAACCAAGGAGAGGATGGGGAGGTGGCTGAGGGAATCAGCGTCAATTCATCGAGATTTTTGACAAGATGGATTTCAACAATTATGTGAACAAGGAGATAACATTAGTCGGATCAAATGATATAATGATGTATGCTTGATGAAAACACACACAATTAAACATTGGTTGAAAGTTGCGCCCAAAATATGGGCAGAGGTAGCATGATCAATGTTAGAATGGTGATTTGATAACCAATGGTCTAAGAATGAAATATCGACCATTAACTTCAAAGCAATAGGGTTGCTAGAACTTTTGAAGTGGCGCATCATAGTTCAATTGTCGGTTTTCCGGTTAGAAACAACATGGGGACCAAGGGATGAACGGATATGGCAAGAAGTATCACCCGTATCAAGAATTCTTAAGAGGTGGTGAAATTCTAACAACGTTCTTGACATAAGGGATGGTGATACTCCAAGGTAGAACATAACATAAGCTGGATAACAAGGAACTCAAGGTATAACACGGAACACGAACAAGTTTGTGTTGGAGGGGAGGCAATAAAGTGGTCGATGACAACACAAATCATCAAGGGCAAGGATGGTATTTCTCATCATGAATTCAATTGATATCCTGGAAGAGCTCAGAATGCTGATGATGATCACGACACATTGTCAAGAGATTTCATGAAGGTGTAATCAATTGGAATGACATAAAGTCAAAGGAATGACGAAGCGAAAGGTTATTGGAACCACGGGTATGACACAAACTCGAAATCAAGCTTGCTGTTCAAGGTGAAATGATATGACGAGGAAAATCATGTAAGCTTAGCTCATCGTCGAAAATTGTGCTCAGGGAAGAAGGACCAGGTAGCACAGTTAAAATTTAGCACGATAATGATATAGCCGATAAGGCTTGGGATGACTTGAAGGATTATTAAACTTGTAAACAATGAAAATTACTTAGAGTTATCGAATCGGAGTGCGAACTTGATTCACAATTCGGTGTTCTCGGTTAACGACAACCCAGAACCCAGGAAAATTAGAATCGGTGAGAAATAACAGTTGATGAAGAACCCATAAGAAGTTATGCAGTTCCGTGATATTCTCAAGATACCAGAGTGTAATACTCGACGGTAGAGCAGAGTAGAGGGTGGACACGTTAAATGATCTGTAGAAGACAAGTACTTCGTCTTGTCTGAGAAATGGAATCAAAGGAGAACAATCATGGTCGGAACCACGATTGCAAATGCTCAATTCACATATACCAAATGATATTATATCAACGGAATAGTTATTATTACAAGAAGCTTCCATGATAGGATATACATCGTGTCCATGGGCATGAACACAAAGTTCAAGGTAGACTCCCACTTCTTCAACGTATAACCTTCCATTCACCTCTCGCATTTCAAAAATGACATTAGTTGTTGAAATCTTTACCTGGTGCAATACCATATAAGTATGACCCGTGAAATCTTTCGGGTTCACACGGATTAGGGAAGGCGTAGGTTCAACCCATCAGAGCATCTTAGGAACATATAGCACAAACTTTGGAGTAAATAATACAAGCTCGAAAGTAGAGCATGGTTCACAAATCAGAGGATACAATTTACCAAAGCGTTATATACCCATGGAAAGGCTCACAAGGTTATTCAATATGAATGACACGGTCGGATAAAATCCGACAAAGGGTCTGGTGGTCCACAAGGGATCTGATGTGAGCATCGGTACTCAACTAGAGGAAGAAAGAGTGCAAGGAGGTCAGATTATAGAAACAACTGACTAACTCAAAGCTCAAATGCAAAGGAATTATGAATTCCAAGACAAGGGATCAGAAGCAATGCTCTGATTAGGGATGGATAAGTTGAATACCTTAGGGGTACAATCAATGGCAATTTGGTTGGTCGAGATCTAGCTCAAGTTTAAAACAACGTCTAAGCTGGAAGGATGATCCTAGGATTCGACTGATGATTGTGAACATTTGCAACTTATTGAATCAATGGACTCGAAAATGATAGTGACCAAGGATGCCACTAGTATTTGTATACTTATGGGATTAACCATAATGCAAGCAAGCAAGAATTTCAAGAACAACTGGCGGTTGAGAATTTTTGAAAGATCAATTAGTATTTCGAAGACTTTGGTGAAACACATGAACAACTGGGGATAAACAAATCCTTGGTCTGTGTGAGGATTAATTTGTAGGTGTATTCAGGTGACAAGGAACTGTCAGTCAGTAGGCACAAGGATTTTCGGAACAACAACGAGTATTTTGAGGTATCTCGTAATAACAAGAGCAACTGGGGACTAAGGTAAGAATGGCAAGTGCATGTAGTTATCTATAGGGGTTGACGGTGGAAGGGAATTGCAAACGCAATGAGCACAAGTTCTCGGGATAACTTCGGAGAGGATCTTCTGAATCCTCTAGTGCAGTAGGCGATCATCTATAATAAGGGTCTCTCCGGAAGGAAGTAATTACGAGAACCTAGAGTTAGAGTTAGCAAAATCTTTTAACCTGAATAGAAGAGAGATCAGAGTCCCAGAGTATAGATGAGGAATAAAAGATCCTAATACCACCCAATGGCGACGTGGGCTCGTAAGACAAACATCCATGTTAGTAAAAGTTTTTTTTCAATGTCTAGACTTAACTTCGGCCAAGGAGTGTGGAAGGGGGATTCCTACAGGCAGTCGGCTCTGATACCAACTCGTGAAGACCCCAATTTGATCGTACACTAATCATACATGCAAACGTGTATGATCAAGATCAGGGACTCACGGGAAGATATCACAACACAACTCTACAAATAAAATAAGTCATACAAGCATCATATTACAAGCCAGGGGCCACGAGGGATCGCATACAAGAGCTCGATCATAGATGAGTCAGCAGAAGCAACAATATCTGAGTACAGACATAAGTTAAACAAGTTGCCATAAGATGGCTAGCACAAACATGGATACATATCGAAAGAGGTGCATGCCTCATGCCTGGGATCCTCCTAAACTACTCCTGGTCATCGTCAGCGGCCTGCACTTAGTAGTAGGAACCTCCAGTGTAGTAGGAGTCATCGTCAACGGTGGCATCTTGCTCCTGGACTCCAACATCTGGTCGCAACAATCGGATATAGAAAGGGGGAAAAGGGGGAGCAAAGCAACCGTGAGTACTCATCCAAAGTACTCGCAAGCAAGGAGCTACACTACATATGCATGCATTGGTATCAAATGGAAAAGGGGTGGCATATGTGGGCTGAACTGCAGAATGTCAGAATAAGAGGGGGATAGCTAGTCCTATCGAATACTATTCTTCTGGCAGCCTCCATCTTGCAGCATGTAGAAGAGAGTAGATGGTAAGTTCACCAAGTATCATCGCATAGCATAATCCTACCCGGTGATCCTCCCCTCGTCGCCCTGTGAGAGAGCGATCACCGGTTGTATCTGGCACTTGGAAGGGTGTGTGTTGGTTAGTGCGTATAGGCCAGTGGCCAGACTCAGATCAAATACCAAGATCTCGTTAAGCGTGTTATTTTGAAGTAATCGCGAACGCCGACCAGGGCCAGGCCCACTGTCGTGGAATTGTCACGGCAGATGTCCTTAGTGTCAGGACTTAGTCGCGAGGCCAACTCATCTATGTGGTAGCTTGAGAGGGGTTGAGCGGGACAAGAGACGCGATGTTTTACCCAGGTTCGGCCCCTCACGGCGGAGGTAAAAGCCTACATCCCGCTTCATTGATATTGATGATGATGATCACGGTTACAAGAGTGTTCTATCTCGAGAGCTATTGTCTAAACCTAACTTGTCCAACTTGTGGTACTTGTGAATCTTGTCCCTTTTTAGGGGAGCCCTACCCCTCCTTATATATGTTGAAGGGGCGGGTTACATGTGGAGTCCTATTAGAATTAGGACTAGTCTATCTCTAATACAAACCGGATACAAGTTCGGGTCTTAACTCCTTGTAAGGTAAATATTCCTCACGCCTTTCCTCTTAAACCGGCCCACCATTAACATAAACCGGCCTTCTGGGCCTTGGGCCTTGTCATTCATCTGACTCGTCCGCCGGCTCACCAGTGTGTCATAATGTTCCGGCGGGTTGCTTGTAAACCGCCAGGTCAGGGCGGGTCGCCAGTGAATCGCCAAGTGTAAACCGGGTCTCAAGTAAACTGCCAAGTCCAGCCGGGTTATACTTCCGGCTGGTTTACGCCACCGGGTATATCCCCGACATTAGCCCCCAGTTTAATTTGGATTTATCCATGTTAAACTGATCATGTAAAACAAACACAAGAGCAAATTTGACAAATTATGCTCCGGGTTAAGAATTCTTGTAAACCGGTACCTGATCACCCTTAAGTCCTTGTTATTTCCTCCTTCTGGGAAGTCCAATTTAAGACTTGAACTTGCCGGTTTATCATTACCAGTTTACAAATATTGACGGCACCGGGTCATAATTGTTGTCGACACCGGGTCATGTAACTGATCTTCCTGATTTGCTCAAAACTGATAAAATGAAGATGTTCCTCCTTTATATGCATAATACCTGTAGCCCCCAAGTCTTAAGAGGAGAACATAGTGATAACTTAAGACTTGCTCCAATAAGTGTTTCAACCTTGAAGAAATCCGGTTTGTTCATCTAAAAACTGAATACTCCATATATGTAGCCCCCAAGTGTCGGGTTGTCATGCTTGCAGCAACCTGGGACTTGTAATTGCTTATAAAAACTTCAATCAGTGTAACCCCCAAGGGCCGGGTCATTATGCCATAATGAGCAGGAACTTTGTAAATATAATTATGTAGATTTTAGCAGTGATGTGTAGCCCCCAAGGGCCGGGTCATTATGCAATAATGAGCAGGGACTTTGTAGATATGATCATGTAGACTTGAATTGTTGACAGGGGCAATTGGTAGCCCCCAAGGGCCGGCTCATTATGATGTGATGAGTCGGGTCTTCAATAAGACGAGCAAAAAATGACTTTGCATTAGCCCCCAAGTGTCATGGTGCATGCTTGCAGCGACATGAGACTTGCATATAATCTCAATTTGAATAATGTAGCCCCCAAGTGCCGGGTTGTAAGCCTGCAACGATACGGGAGTATTCCTTCCATTGTAAAATAAATCATATCCTTTGATAAAATAATAGCCATTGCGCTAAAGCGACTTTGAAATCCTCAATAATACCGGTTATTAATGATCATAATAAAATCCAACCATGTTGGCTATTCAAGATAATATAATCCGGTATGAAAACCTTATTCATTCAATATCATAATGAAAATTCAGCCAAGTTTGGCTATTTGAATAATATAACCCAATAAGCGCATGATTCCAATGGCGCAATCCAAATATATACTGGCGACTTATAGTCCAAAGCCAGGCTGGTTTAATAAACACCGGACAATTTCTCATCATAGACTGGCGATTTATCGTCTTAAAGCCAGGCCGGTTTAAGAAACACCAGATAATTTATCATCATACTGGCGACATATAGTCGAAAGCTGGGCCGGTTTAATAAACAACAGTGACTTATAATCATGCTTTATTCAACCTGTTTCTGCATACAACAAGTTTAAAATGTCCTGGCAGTTTACCGCCGGACGGGTCATAATGTCCAACATATAACCTGGGTTTATAACCAAGGCTGCACTTAAGAATAATCAAATATGAAATATATCATACCTGTGACATTGAATCACATCGTTGATTTACCAACTTTTTGTAGTAAGGGTGATAACCCGAATCTTGAGTACCGATAACTCCTTCCATATTGTGCCGGTTTATGATAAAACCGTACCGGGTTGTGATAAACACCGGTTTAACCATATGTAATACTGGCGACTCATAGTCAAACCAGACCGGGCTGATAGTCTCCGGGTTATAATTTGATCGTGTACTGACAACTTGTAGTTGAAAGCCGAGTCGGTTTGATAAACACCGGTTTACTCCATATAGGATGGTAACTTAAAACCAAACCGGGTAGATAGTCTCCAGATTAAGATTTGACCGTGTTCCGACAATTTGTAATTGACAGTTGAACCGGATTAACAATGTCGGTTTAAAAACGCAACAAAAATAAAAGAAATATCTATCAAAGAAAATTTCAAGCAAAGGCAATGATAAAACCATTTGCAAAAAGAGGCTTACTGAGCCGATCAAATGGCGTTACCATGGTCGGACACGACCAAGCCCCCGATAGGCGTAGCTATGGTTCAAGTCAGCCAGGTCCCCAAATGAAATAGTGGCATTATGCCGATCAAGAGGCGTGGCAATGGTTCGGGTTCGACCAAGCCCCCAAGTGATTCTGTGGCCTTAGGCCGATCAAGAGGCGTGACTGGTTCAGACATGACCAAGTCCCCAAGTGATCTGGTGGCTTTCGCCTATCAAAAAGGTGTTGCATTGGTTCGGACACGACCAAAGCCCCCAACTGATGCTGTGGCACTAGGCCGATCAAGAGGTGTGACTATGGTTCAGACATGACCAAGCCCCCAAGTGATCAATAATATGATAAGCCAATAAGGCATGATACCCATGTTTGAACCGCGCATCATGGCAGCAGGTCCTCTTTGGCACCCTTTAACTTTTTGCAAGAGATAAATCCTTCTTGAACCGGGATTTTGAACCGGATATTGAGAGCATCAAAGCTATGTAGGAGAACAAATTTCCCTTAAACCGGATTGCAAACTGGAATCTTCATTTTCAGCCGGAAATTTTCTGACAGCCTTTCAACTCGAACTTGCGAGAAGTTAATTCCTTTTTAAACCGGACATTTTTAAACCAGATTTGAGCGCTTCAGAGCTTTGTGGGAGAATAGATTTCCCTTGAACCGGATTATAAACCCTAAGTATCATTGTGAGCCGGAATATTTCTGACGGCCTTTAAATTTTCATAAATATAACATTAGCCTCCGGGACCGGGTTTCCCTTCAACATCCTGGGGCACTTGAATTTGCTGAAACTGGCAAGACTTGCTGCGTCATATCATCGTAGCCCCCGAGTCTTAAGATGACTCAAGGAGTTGTCTTGAGATTCTCCGTACTTGACCATAGCAGAAGGTATATATCATCGGTGTTAACAACGCAATGTAAATCCACAGAAGATTGAGGTGACTGCGGCGGGTTATAAATGATCCCGTATGAGCCGTGTCAGCAACTCGGCCAATGGTTCCTTCCAACTGGCTATTTGAAGTTTGACCAAACCGTAGTGGCAGCAATTTGTGCGCATGTCCATTGATCCATCCAGTGCAGACTGTGGTTGAATGATAATTTGCCTCCAATTTATTGGAAGAAAAACCGGGCTACCTAAGCTGTGACTTGCTCATACTCAATAAACAGCTCATGCAGACAGGTGCGGCCCGGTATGTTGATGTAGACTAGGTCGCGAGAAACAGACAGCAAAGACGACCACAGTATCAGAGGCAGCTCGGACAGATGAGTCAGCCGCATGTCACGGCATTGCAAGCCGGTGCGGACGGGGAAAATTGGTATCGGTGTTGTAAACCGGCACGAACAGACGAATTAATGTAGACCGGGTCCGCAGAGGCAGCAGCTTTGTGCACGTCCATTGAACAGCAATCCAACGCGATCCCGGCAAGTCGATGTAAACCGGGCCGCAAGGGCGACGACTTGTGCGCGTCCATTCAACGGGTAATATGTCACGGATTATCGCCGGGTGGAGCATTATCATCCCGTGCTCCATACCGTGGTATAAACCACATTTGTAGTGAATAATTATCCTGTATACAAAAATATACAGATCAAAGTAATTGTTCTTTGACAAAAACAATATGCACTAATAAATAAACTTAGATGGATGTCACCTGATTTTTTTGTCGGATGAACGTGGATACTGGGATCAAAACATATCAAATGTCTGATGTCTCCACATGACCTTCTCCTGATCAAAACATGGTGCGACAAGGTGGCATCGGCCACAGAGGGGACGGACCGTCGGCGGGGGTAGCTCGAAGGAACGCAGTGAGGTAAACCGGCAATGACTTCAACACGGCACTTGGAGGTTCAGAGGCCGGTTTGACACAGCCCGACGGGCCGGTGCAAAGTGAATCAGAGGCAGGTGCACGGGCGGAACGGCTACTGGTACCGAGGAACAGCAAAGCAACGCGAGGTCGGCATGGGGGCAGCTCAGAGATCGAGTCTGGCTTCTTTCTTCTCTTATTCCGATGGAATTGTTCCCTTTCCTTTTTAGAACCAGGACTCGATGAACACGGCCATCAGATTGCTGATCGCTCTGGACACCACGGAGGAAAAACACTCTTTATCCATGATCTGGTAGGTGCCTTCGTGGATGTAGATGTAGTAGTACTTAAATAATGCGGCACTCAATTAGTACTAGTCTTGGTCACGTACTAGTGCAAGTACTAGTTGATTCCGTGGATTTTTTTTGTAGCCGGATTAAACACTCATTATCAGCCTTCATCCGTACTGATGTGGACATAAAGAGGAGAAGCAGTTTGACCCGGATACTGATTACTTGGTGACATTGAATCAGACTCTTGTCCGGTCTCATGTGTAACGAACAAAACGATCTGTGCTCGAATCCAATGGGTCGTCGTGCAACGCATGAGGCGCCGCAGCCAAATCCTAACAACTTTACGGATCTTGTATCTGCTGGCTCCAAATTTTTTTTACCATAATTCTGATCTCCCAATAATAAATTTGCCGACTCTGTCCATGGTCGTCCGGATTGATCATGAACCTCTCGATCCCTGAGAAAGATCCCTCCGAGAACTCAACACCACCGTGCGCAGGCCCCACGGTGGGCGCCAACTGTCGTGGAATTGTCACGGCAGATGTCCTTAGTGTCAGGACTTAGTCGCGAGGCCAACGCATCTATGTGGTAGCTTGAGAGGGGTTGAGCGGGACGAGAGACGCGATGTTTTACCCAGGTTCGGCCCCTCACGGCGGAGGTAAAAGCCTACATCCTGCTTCATTGATATTGATGATGATGATCACGGTTACAAGAGTGCTCTATCTCGAGAGCTATTGTCTAAACCTAACTTGTCCAACTTGTGGAACTTGTGAATCTTGTCCCTTTTTAGGGGAGCCCTGCCCCTCCTTATATATGTTGAAGGGGCGGGTTACATGTGGAGTCCTATTAGAATTAGGACTAGTCTATCTCTAATACAAACCGGATACAAGTCCGGGTCTTAACTCCTTGTAAGGTAAATATTCCTCACGCCTTTCCTCTTAAACCGGCCCACCATTAAGATAAACCGGCCTTCTGGGCCTTGGGCCTTGTCATTCATCTGACCCGTCCGCCGGGTCACCAGTGTGTCATAATGTTCCGGCAGGTTGCTTGTAAACCGCCAGGTCAGGGCGGGTTGCCAGTGAATCGCCAAGTGTAAACCGGGTCTCAAGTAAACTGCCAAGTCCAGCCGGGTTATACTTCCAGCCAGTTTACGCCGTCGGGTATATCCCCGACACCCACCTCTCTCCTGGGTGGTCTCAACCTGCCCTGTCGCTCCGCCACAAAGATCCACCCAGAGGGCCGTCAGGACAAAGGTCCTTTCAGCCCCCAATCCGTGAATCACTCACGGGTACTCTACGAGTCGACCCGACTTTAGTCACCACATGTATCATGTATAAGTATATAGTATATACCCGTGATCACCTCCCGAGTGATCATGGCCCAATAGTATAGCATGGCAAACGGACAAGAATGTAGGGCCACTGATGATAAACTAGCATCTTATACTAAGCATTAGGATTGCAGGTAAAGGTATCAACAGTAGTAGCAAGGACATGCTATGCATCAGGATAGGATTAACGGAAAGCAGTAACATGCTACACTACTCTAATGCAAGAAGTAGAGAGAAGAGTAGGCGATATCTGGCGATCAAAGGGGGGGCTTGCCTGGTTGCTCAGACGAGAAGGAGGGGGCGTTGGTGACGTAGTCGATCGCAGTGGTATCGGCAACCATCACGAGGTCTACCGAAGAGAAGAGGGGGGAGGACAGTAAATACATAGCAAGCAAGAGCATAACAGGATAATAGGCAGAGCTAGACGTGTTCTAACGCGGTGCTACACGCTACCGGCGAAGGGGGTAACATCCGAGAATGCTTTCCCGAAGTTTGGGATTTTTGGATAAATGAACCGGAGGGGAAAAGTTTGATGTTTGCTATGCTAGGGATGTGTGTCGGATGAACGGGCCGCGTGTTCGGATTCGTCTCGTCATTCTGAGCAACTTTCATGTAGAAAACATTTTCATCGGAGTTACGGTTTAATTTCTATGATTTTTCGAAAGATTTAACAACATTCTGAAAGTATTATTAATTCTAAAACAAAGTTATTGCACCAGCATGATCTCATCGTGACGTCAGCGGTCAACACTAACCATTGACTGGTTAAACCGGGCAGTGGGGCCCGTCTGTCATTGAGTAGTAACTAACTAATAATTTTAATTAACTAATCAAGTTAATTAGGTAAACTAAACAAAGTTAATTAAGCTAATTAATTGGTTAATTAATTAAATAATTAATTTCATTATTTCCTTTTATAGAAAAGGGGCGTGGGGCCCATTGTCATAGGCCCAGGCCACAAACGGGGATTGGGCGCGGGCATGGGCACCGGGCGCTAGTGCCCGGGCGGGCCAGGCCGACGGGGAGCGACGCAGGGGCCAGCGGCCGGAGGCGGGCGACGCGGGGCAAGGGGCATGGCCCGACGAGCGGTGGCCGGTGCGGGCGTGCGGCGCGAGCAGGCGGCGGAGGCAGCAGGGGAGGCTGCGCGCGCGGAGGCAGGCAGGGGCGCGGCGACGGGCGGCACAGGGGCCGGCGAGCAATAGGGGCATGCGGAGGCGCTGGCGAAGCGAGCGGCAGACGACGAAGGAGGAGGTGTGCAGGCGCGGGAGGTAGCGGACGCGCGCGTGGTCGAGCGCAGCCCAGTGCGAGCAGGCGGTAGCAGCAGCGGGCTGCGGGGGGAAAGGTAGGAGCGGTAGGTAGCGTAGGCAGCATCGGCGGAAGCGGGCCTGGGCGCGGTCGGGCGCAAGGGTGGGGCGGCGACGCACAGCGGGGCGAGGCGGCCGCCGGAGCTCGTACGCAGGTGGCGCAAGGGTGGGGACTGGCGTGGTCAGATTCATCGACGGCGTCGGGTTTCGAGGCGGTGCTCACACGAGTTCGGCAGGAAAGGCGCTATGATGACTAGATTGAGCAACGGGGAGAGAGGGAAAATGAACGACGGCTCACAGCGGTGCTCGCAGTCAACTTGGGGAGGCCGAGGTGCAGTGACGGTGGCAGATCGACGGGGCGGAGGTAGATGACGAAGAGGATCCGGCGATGGAGTGGCCTCCGGCTTGTTCTCGTAGGCGTAGATGACGTAGCAGAGCACAACGAGGCTGTGGGGCACGGTCCCCGGGCATGAGAACGACGTAGAGCGCGCGGGTGAGGTGAGGCATGCCAATGGCGGCTCCGCCTTGCGCAAGAAGGAGAGAGCGGCGCGAGGTGGGAGAGGAAGAGGTGGGATTAGGGTTCCGGAGGGGTCGAGGGCGGGTCAAGTAGTCGCCGGGGAGGGTTGGATGCTCGGCACGTGGCCATCCATGGCCACGGACGAGTGCGCGGTTGTAACACCCACAATGCGGCTATATCTCCCACGTGTCGGGGCATGACTTAGAGGTATAGCCGCATGGTAGCTTTGTCGCAAGAGGGGTAATCTCCACACAATCCCATGTACTGAATAAGAAAGGGATAAAGAGTTGGCTTACAATCGCCACTTCACACAAATGCAAGTTAAACATACATCATCTAGAATACAAACAAGGTCCGACTACGGAACCAAAATAAAAGAAGACAACTCCAAATGCTAGATCCCCGATCATCCCAACTGGGCTCCACTACTGATCAACTGGAAACGAAACAACACAACGAACACGATCTTCATCGAGCTCCCACTTGAGCTCAGTTGTGTCATCTGCACTGGTATCATCGGCACCTGCAACTGTTTGGAAGTATCTGTGAGCCACGAGGACTCAGCAATCTCACACCCGCGAGATCAAAACTATTTAAGCTTATGGGTAGGGAAAGGTAGTGAGGTGGAGCTGCAGCAAGCACTAAGCATATAAGGTGGCTAACTTACGCAAATAAGAGCGAGCAGAGAAGCAAAGCAACGGTCGTGAAACTAGAAGTGATCAAGAAGTGATCCTGAAGCTACTTACGTTCAAGCATAACACAAGAACCGTGTTCACTTCCCGGACTCCGCCGGAAAGAGACCATCACGGCTACACACACGGTTGATGCATTTTAATTAAGTTAAGTGTCAAGTTCTCTACAACTGGACATTAACAAATTCCCATCTGCCCATAACCGCAGACACGTCTTTCGAAAGTTCAAACCCTGCAGGGGTGTCCCAACTTAGCCCAGCACAAGCTCTCACGGTCAACGAAGGATATTCCTTCTCCCAGGAAGGCCCGATTAGACTCGGAATCCCGGTTACAAGACATTTCGACAATGGTAAAACAAGACCAGCAAAGCCGCCCAGATGTGCCGACAAATCCCGATAGGAGCTGCACATATCTCGTTCTTAGGGCACACCGGATTGTCCAAACTTCCGGTAGGCCAGCCCAGAGTTGCCCCTGGTGAACACCGGCGGCTAACAGGTTAGACCAACACTCAAAGGAGCACTGGCCCGGGGGGGTTAAAATAAAGATGACCCTCGGGCTCCGGAAACCCAAGGGAAAAAAGGCTAGATGAGGCAAATGTAAAACCAAGGTTGGGCCTTGCTGGAGAAGTTTTTATTCAAAGCGAACTGTCAAGGGGTCCCCATAACACCCAACCGTGTAAGGAACGCAAAATCAAGGAACATAACACCGGTATGACGGAAACTAGGGCGGCAAGAGTGAAACAAAACACCAGGCATAAGGCCGAGCCTTCCACCCTTTACCAAGTATATAGATGCATTAATTAAATAAGAGATATTGTGATATCCCAACATAACCATGTTCCAACATGGAACAAATTTCATCTTCACCTGCAACTAGCAATGCTATAAGAGGGGCTGAGCAAAAGCGGTAACATAGCCAAACAACGGTTTGCTAGGAAAGATGGGTTAGAGGCTTGACATGGCAATATGGGAGGCATAATATATCAAGTGGTAGGTATCGCGGCATAGCAATAAAGCGAGCAACTAGCAAGCAAAGATAGAAGTGATTTCAAGGGTATGGTCATCTTGCCTGAGATCCCGCAAGGAAAAAGAACGAGTCCATGAAGAAGACAAACGGACGTAGTCGAACGGATCCTCACAACTCCGGAACGAAACTGAAGCTAACGAGAGAAGCAACCCGGAAAGAAGCAAGCAACATAGTAAAACACCCATCACATAAACATGGCATGATGCACAACCAATGCATGTCCAATTTAAAAAGGCATGGCATGCCAAAGAACATCAAACAATACTACAAATTAAGTGGAGTTCAATATGCAACGAGTTGCATATTGAAGAAACACCACAATTAATTATTTAGTTCTCTCCCATTTAAAATACTCAACACAATTAAATGTTGTTTAAACATGGCAAGAGGTGAGGCAAAAGTAACTACACACTTTAGGCAATTTTAAGTGAGGCCGCAAACAACAAATAGCCATTCCGGTAAATCCCCACATGTCATTTAGCAATTGAAGCAAACAACAATTTTTAACCATTATAAATGTTGTTATCATGATGCGGATGACATGTGCAAGTTTTATGCAATAATTTTGAAAATGTTGATATGAACATAGATATGAAGCATTTGTCGCCATGGCGGAAGGAAAAGGGGTGCCACGGCGACGAAACGGAAATGTTAGCATGGAAACATTCTGGATCCGATAGCTCATGAAGATACCGGTGCAAAGGTAGTGTGGCGGGAGCGTGCAAAAGATGGTGGGGTGATCCCGGTTACCGGGTTCCCACGGGTGGACGGCAGGGCAACGAGGAGGAACAACTAACGTTCATGGGCGAATACAACATTTAAACATGCATCTCATACAACACACATGCATTCGTCCACGGTGATCGTCTCGGCGGTATACCTTCGAAGCGTGCGTTTTTCGGGGCGAAACGAGTTCGTCTAGGGAAGTAGAGGAAGTAGTGGTAGTAGAAATAGTGGTACTATCAATCCTCGGCGATGAAAGTGGATGTAGTGGTAGACGTTCGTTTCCGGAGAGGTACTTGACGAATCTAACGTTTTTGGGGCGACGGTAGTTGTACACATATCGTAGAGGAACTTGTTCTTGCGAAAAGACGCATCACCGTGTAGTTGTACCCAGGGTCCTTGTGGTCTTGCCGTTGGGGTACTTGGCGATCCGTAAAGGTACTCTCGATCTTGGCGACGGTGATGGTTCACGTTCGGAGAGGAACGTGACGGTCTTCGAATCCCTCAGTCGCCGTGGGACTAGACGACACTCCACGAAAGGGTCTTGGAAACAAACTTGACATGACCCAAATACGAAACAACACAAGAGGCTTCCATCAACAGTGTCGAGGACAAAAAGAACCGGTCACGTCCGAAGGAAGCGGGTTTGCGTATGTGGTGCCCGCTCCAGTGGCGGAAACACTGGGCAAAGGCAACGACGGCCTTGGCATCCATGCAGCAAGCACCAGAGGTGCATGGGAACCGAGGCGCTGATCCGGGCGATGCAACGATGCAGGGAACGGAGGGAGGTGCTGATCCGGGCGCTGGACGACGTCTCAGGTGGGAACCGAGGCGAAGCAGGGGTTCGGCGGCCATGAGGTGGTCTCCTGTTACATAGAACAAGAGAGAGATCAGAGGTAGAGGAGAGAAAGAGAAGGAAGAAGAGGCGCGAGGAAAAAGTTCCTGGAGATCGCCGGCGTTGAGAGCTTCGATGAGCTGGTCCGGCGTAGGCGTGGCGAAGCAGGGAGGCGGAGCTCCTGATCCGGCGGCGGGGAGCTCCAACGGAGTAGGCAGGACGGCGGTGAAAGCCATGGGGCTCCTGCTCCTGCTGGTGGCGACGAAGACAGGCGCGGTGTCCATGGCAGGGGCGGAGGCGCGGCGCTCCGGGCCGGCAGGGCCGCTGCGGCGGCCTCCGGCGTGGGAGCCGAACGGAGGCGGGGCGACAGCGGCACTGGAGGGACGGGGAGAGGGAGCGAGGCGCAGGTGGCTGCAGGGAGCGGGCGGCGGCCATGGCACTCGGGAAGGCTCTGGGAGGAGAGGGCCAGGCGCGGGGAGGACGAGAGGAGGGGAAGTGGGGATCGGGCAGAGGGGAGAGATCGAGGGATCTCTCGATCCCTCTGGCGGCGCTAGGAGGGACCGAGGGCGATCGACTAGGGTTGAGGGTTTTAAGTGGGCTGGCTTCTGCTGGGCCTCGTGGCCTGCTGGGCTTGAACAGTGAGGCCCAAGGGGCACTGTTGCTATATCTCCCTCTCTCTTAAATAACTTATTTTCTTTAACAGAAAATAAATTAGAGAGAGGAAAAGAAAGAGAGGGTTAGGGAAGGATTTTGTGCATGGGGATAATTTCCCCGGACTCACAAAAACGTGCATGGTCTAAGAAAATTAGAAGTGGCAAGATCGAATGATAAGGATTCAAACTCATTTGAATTTAATTCAAATGGGTTTGAACTAGGACGAGGTTTTAGGAGTATCCAAAAATGTTGAGAATTTTGGTAGAGCTCCGAAAAATGGTAAAAAAATATTGGCAAGGCTAGAGAGTCAAAACTTGAGGAAGAAAAGGCCAAGGATTTAATATGCAAGTGGGTTCATGGGTGATTCCAAAACAATGGAATATTTTATAATATCTTCCTAAATATCGGGAGGGTATGTTTAAAGAGAAACCACCATGTGAGTTCTCTCCATTTAAATGAATCAAAGATCCATACGGTTTATTTGGTTGAGATGCAAAAGATTTATGACATGATGGCATGATGACATGATGCAATGCAAAAAGAAATGGAGCAAGAAAAATAAAACACATGGTGATCACGAAAATATGAAAGTCTTCTGAAGCGTCGGTCTCGGGGCGTCACAACGGTGTCCACCGAGTCTCTCGTGAACAGGGGAGGAAGAAAACAGGGGAGTCGGGCTGGGCTCCACTATTCACTGGGCCGGTTAAGTGCACAGTGCAGTTTAGTTGGGCCATTTTCTATTTTCCCTTTTATGTATTTCAGTTAGCCACTGTTCGTATTTATTTGAGTGACAAAAATGAATTTAGTCAAACTTGAAACTTGGCACACCATTCAAGAACAACATTGTGGTGTTGCAAAAAAATGTTTTAGAGCCAATGTAATTGTTCAAGCACTTTTAGAAATTGAATAGGTCAATTAATATGCTGTTGGGCCACTTATATTTTCCTAGGGATTAAAGGGAGAGCCAAATGATGTTGGTTGCCACCTTATAATTAGCTTGTGAATAGTTGCAACCCGACCAACATTTTTGTTTTATTTTTGAAGAAAATAATTTGACATGAAATTTGAATATGAATATGAATTTGATTTGGAACAAAGTGATGATTAGCAAAATAATTGTGATGACTTGGCAGTCATTAGTAGGAGTTTACTGTAGCATGATTATCGGGGTGTTACAAGTAGTGGATGGTACCTGGCGGGACATTCGGAGGACATGGGTTGAATGGAGACGGAGGAGAAGCGGGGTGGAGGCCTACTGAAGCGCTAGAGGTGGTGGAGACGCAGATTTCCGCTAGGGTGTGGTGGTGGCCGGGTTGGTGGAGCGTGTTGGGGAACGTTGCAGAAAATTAAAATTTTTCCTACGGTTTCACCAAGATCCATCTATGAGTTCATCTAAGCAACGAGTCTAGGGAGAGAGTTTGCATCTACATACCACTTGTAGATCGCGTGCGGAAGCTTGCAAGGTGATGATGTAGTCGTACTCGACGTGATCCAAATCACCGATGACCAGCGCCAAACGGACGGCACCTCCGCGTTCAACACACGTACGGAACAGCCACGTCTCCTCCTTCTTGATCCAGCAAGGAAGGGAGGAGAGGTTGAGGGAGATGGCACCAGCAGCAGCACGACGGCGTGGTGTTGATGGAGCTGCAGTACTCCGGCAGAGCTTCGCTAAGCACTATGGAGGTGGAGGAGGTGTTGGGGAGGGAGAAGGAGGCAACCAAAGGCCAGGGCGTTCAGGTATGAAGTCCCTCCTCCCCCCCACTATATATAGGGGTGCCAAGGGGGGGTGGCCGGCCCTAGGAGATCCAATCTCCTAGGGGGTGCGGCGGCCAAGGGGGGTTTTCCCTCCCCCCAAGGCACCTAGGAGGTGCCTTACCCTCCTAGGACTCTTGCCCCCTTAAACCCTAGGCGCATGGGCCTATGTGGGGCTGGTGCCCTTGGCCCATTAGGCCAAGGCGCACCCCCTTACAGCCCATGTGGCCCCCCGGGACAGGTGGACCCACCCGGTGGACCCCCGGGACCCTTCCGGTGGTCCCGGTACAATACCGATAACCCCGAAACTTGTCCCGATGCCCGAAACAGGACTTCCCATATATAAATCTTTACCTACGGACCATTCCGGAACTCCTCGTGACGTCCGGGATCTCATCCGGGACTCCGAACAACATTCGGGTTACTGCATATACATATCCTTATAACCCTAGCGTAACTGAACCTTAAGTGTGTAGACCCTACGGGTTCGGGAGACATGCAGACATGACCGAGACTCTCTCAGTCAATAACCATCAGCGGGATCTGGATACCCATGATGGCTCCCACATGCTCCTCGATGTTGTCATCGGATGAACCACTATGTCGAGGATTCGATCAAACCCTGTATGCAATTCCCTTTGTCAATCGGTACGTTACTTGCCCGAGACTCGATCGTCGGTATCCCAATACCTTGTTCAGTCTCGTTACCGGCAAGTCACTTTACTCGTACCGTAATGCATGATCCCGTGTCCAACACCTTGGTCACATTGAGCTCAATATGATGATGCATTACCGAGTGGGCCCAGAGATACCTCTCCGTCATACGGAGTGACAAATCCCAGTCTCGATCTGTGTCAACCCAACAGCTACTTTCGGAGATACCTGTAATGCACCTTTATAGTCACCCAGTTACGTTGTGACGTTTGATACACCCAAGGCACTCTTACGGTATCCGGGAGTTACACGATCTCATGGTCGAAGGAAGAGATACTTGACACTTGCAAAGCTCTAGCAAAACGAACTACACGATCTTTTATGCTATGCTTAGGATTGGGTCTTGTCCATCACATCATTCTCCTAATGATGTGATCCCGTTATCAACGACATCCAATGTCCATAGTCAGGAAACCATGACTATCTGTTGATCACAACGAGCTGGTCAACTAGAGGCTTACCAGGGACATAGTGTGGTCTAAGTATACACACGTGTATTACGATTTCCGGATAATACAGTTATAGCATGAATAAAAGACAATTATCATGAACAATGAAATATAATAATACTTTTATTATTGCCTCTAGGGCATATTTCCAACAGTCTCCCACTTGCACTAGAGTCACTAATCTAGTTACATTGTGATGAATCGAACACCCATAGAGTTCTGGTGTTGATCATGTTTTGCACGCGAGAGAGGTTTAGTCAGCGGATCTGCGACATTCAGATCCGTGTGCACTTTGCAAATCTCTATGTCTCCATCTTGAACATTTTCACGGATGGAGTTGAAACGACGCTTGATGTGCCTGGTCTTCTTGTGAAACCTGGGCTCCTTTGCGAGGGCAATAGCTCCAGTGTTGTCACAGAAGAGTTTGATCGGCCCCGACGCATTGGGTATGACTCCTAGGTCGGTGATGAACTCCCTTCACCCAAATCGCTTCATGTGCTGCCTCCGAGGCTGCCATGTACTCCGCTTCACACGTAGATCCCGCCACGACGCTCTGCTTGCAGCTGCACCAGCTTACTGCTCCACCATTCAACATATACACATATCCGGTTTGTGACTTAGAGTCATCCAGATCTGAGTCGAAGCTAGCGTCGACGTAACCCTTTACGACGAGCTCTTCGTCTCCTCCATAAACGAGAAACATGTCCTTTGTCCTTTTCAGGTACTTCAGGATATTCTTGACCGCTGTCCAGTGTTCCTTGCCGGGATTACTTTGGTATCTTGCTACCAAACTTACGGCAAGGTTTACATCGGGTCTGGTACACAGCATGGCATACATAATAGATCCTATGGCTGAAGCATAGGGGATGACACTCATCTCTTCTTTATCTTTTGCCGTGGTCGGTGACTGAGCTGAGCTTAGTCTCATACCTTGTAACATAGGCAAGAACCCCTTCTTGGACTGATCCATTCTGAATCTCTTCAAAATCTTATCAAGGTATGTGCTTTGTGAAAGACCTATGAGGCGTCTCGATCTATCTCTATAGATCTTGATGCCTAATATATAAGCAGCTTCTCCAAGGTCCTTCATTGAAAAACACTTATTCAAGTAGGCCTTAATGCTGTCCAGAAATTCTATATTATTTCCCATCAGGAGTATGTCATCTACATATAATATGAGAAATGCTACAGAGCTCCCACTCACTTTCTTGTAAACGCAGGCTTCTCCATAAGTTTGCATAAACCCAAACGCTTTGATCATCTCATCAAAGCGAATGTTCCAACTCCGAGATGCTTGCACCAGTCCATAAATGGATCGCTGGAGCTTGCATACTTTGTTAGCGTTCCGAGGATCGACAAAACCTTCCGGCTGCATCATATACAGTTCTTCCTTAAGATGCCCGTTAAGGAATGCTGTTTTGACGTCCATCTGCCATATCTCATAATCATAGTATGCGGCAATTGCTAACATGATTCGGACGGACTTTAGCTTCGCTACGGGAGAGAATGTCTCGTCGTAGTCAATCCCTTGAACCTGTCGATAACCCTTAGCGACAAGTCGAGCTTTATAGATGGTAACATTACCATCCGCGTCCGTCTTCTTCTTAAAGATCCATTTGTTTTCTATCGCTCGCCGATCATCGGGCAAGTCTGTCAAAGTCCATACTTTGTTTTCATACATGGATTCTATCTCGGATTTCATGGCTTCAAGCCATTTGTTGGAATCCGGGCCCGTCATTGCTTCTTCATAGTTCGAAGGTTCATTGTTGTCTAACAACATGATTTCCAGGACAGGGTTGCCGTACCATTCTGGTGCGGAACGTGTCCTTGTGGACCTACGAAGTTTAGCAGTAACTTGATCCGAAGTACTTTGATCATTATCATGGTTTTCCTCTTCAGTTGGTGTGGGCATCACAGGAACGGTTTCCTGTGCTGCGTCACTATCCCGCTCAAGAGGTAGTACTTCATCGAGTTCTACTTTCCTCCCACTTACTTCTTTCGAGAGAAACTCTTTTTCCAGAAAGCATCCGTTCTTGGCAACAAAGATCTTGCCTTCGGATCTTAAGTAGAAGGTATACCCTATAGTTTCCTTAGGGTATCCTATGAATACGCATTTTTCTGACTTGGGTTCGAGCTTTTCAGGTTGAAGTTTCTTGACATAAGCTTCGCATCCCCAAACTTTTAGAAACGACAACTTAGGTTTCTTTCCAAACCATAATTCATACGGTGTCGTCTCAACGGATTTAGACGGTGCCCTATTTAAAGTGAATGTAGCTGTCTCTAGAGCGTATCCCCAAAATGATAGCGGTAAATCGGTAAGAGACATCATAGACCGCACCATATCCAATAGAGTGCGATTACGACGTTCGGACACACCGTTTCGCTGAGGTGTTCCAGGCGGCGTGAGCTGTGAAACGATTCCACATTTCTTTAAGTGTGTACCAAATTCGTGACTTAAGTATTCTCCTCCACGATCTGATCGTAAGAATTTTATCTTTCGGTCACGTTGATTCTCCACCTCATTCTGAAATTCCTTGAACTTTTCAAAGGTCTCAGACTTGTGTTTCATTAAGTAGACATACCCATATCTACTCAAGTCATCTGTGTGGGTGAGAACATAACGATATCCTCCGCGAGCCTCAACGCTCATTGGACCGCACACATCGGTATGTATGATTTCCAACAAGTTGGTTGCTCGCTCCATTGTTCCGGAGAACGGAGTCTTGGTCATTTTACCTAAGAGGCATGGTTCGCACGTGTCAAACGATTCATAATCAAGAGACTCTAAAAGTCCATCGGCATGGAGCTTCTTCATGCGCTTGACACCAATGTGACCAAGGCGGCAGTGCCACAAGTATGTGGGACTATCGTTATCAACTTTAAATCTTTTGGCATCTACACTATGAACATGTGTAATATTACGCTCGAGATTCATTAAGAATAAACCATTGACCATCGGAGCATGACCATAAAACATATCTCTCATATAAATCGAACAACCATTATTCTCAGACTTAAATGAGTAGCCATCTCGTATTAAACGAGATCCAGATACAATGGTCATGCTCAAACTTGGCACTAAATAACAATTATTAAGGTTCAAAACTAATCCCGTAGGTAAATGTAGAGGCAGCGTGCCGACGGCGATCACATCGACTCTGGAACCATTCCCGACGCGCATCGTCACCTCGTCCTTCGCCAGTCTCCGTTTATTCCGCAGCTCCTGCTGTGAGTTACAAATATGAGCAACGGCACCGGTATCAAATACCCAGGAGTTACTACGAGTACTGGTAAGGTACACATCAATCACATGTATATCAAATATACCTTTGGTGTTGCCGGCCTTCTTATCCGCTAAGTATTTGGGGCAGTTCCGCTTCCAGTGACCCTTCCCCTTGCAATAAAAGCACTCAGTCTCAGGCTTGGGTCCATTCTTTGACTTCTTCCCGGTAACTGGCTTACCAGGCGCGGCAACATCTTTGCCGTCCTTCTTGAAGTTCTTCTTACCCTTGCCCTTCTTGAACTTAGTGGTCTTATTGACCATCAACACGATCCGAGTCGACTAGTCCGTGTCCGATCATCACGTGAGACGGACTAGTCATCGTCGGTGAACATTTTCATGTTGATCGTATCTTCCATACGACTCGTGTTCGACCTTTCGGTCTCCGTGTTCCGAGGCCATGTCTGCACATGCTAGGCTCGTCAAGTTAACCCTAAGTGTTTTCGCTTTGTAAAACTGTCTTACACCCGTTGTATGTGAACGTAAGAATCCATCACACCCGATCATCACGTGGTGCTTAGAAACGACGAACTGTAGCAACGGTGCACAGTTAGGGGAGAACACTTCTTGAAATTTTATAAGGGATCATCTTATTTACTACCGTCGTCCTAAGTAAACAAGATGCATAATACATAATAAACATCACATGCAATTATATAGTTGTGACATGATATGGCCAATATCATATAGCTCCATTGATCTTCATCTTCGGGGCTCCATGATCATCTTGTCACCGGCTTGACACCATGATCTCCATCATCATGATCTCCATCATCGTGTCTTCATGAAGTTGTCACGCCAACGACTACTTCTACTTCTATGACTAACGTTTAGCAATAAAGTAAAGTAGTTTACATGGCGTTATTCAATGACACGCAGGTCATACAAAAAAATAATGACAACTCCTATGGCTCCTGCCGGTTGTCATACTCATCGACATGCAAGTCGTGAATCCTATTACAAAGAACATAATCTCATAGATCACAATTCATCATTCATCACAACTTCTGGCCATATCACATCACATGATCAATCGCTGCAAAAACAAGTTAGACGTCCTCTAATTGTTGTTGCATCTTTTACGTGGCTGCAATTGGGTTCTAGCAAGAACGTTTTCTTACCTACGAATCACCACAACGTGATTTTGTCAACTTCTATTTACCCTTCATAAGGGCCCTGTTCATCGATTCCGCTCCAACTAAGGTGGGAGAGACAGACACCCGCCAGCCACCTTATGCAACTTGTGCATGTCAGTCGGTGGAACCGGTCTCACGTAAGAGTACGTGTAAGGTTGGTCCGGGCCGCTTCATCCCACAATACCGTTGAGCAAGAAAAGACTAGTAGAGGCAAGTAAGATGACAAAATCCACGCCCACAACAAAGTTGTGTTCTACTCGTGCAAAGAGAACTACACATAGACCTAGCTCTGATACCACTGTTGGGGAACGTTGCAGAAAATTAAAATTTTTCCTACGGTTTCACCAAGATCCATCTATGAGTTCATCTAAGCAACGAGTCTAGGGAGAGAGTTTGCATCTACATACCACTTGTAGATCGCGTGCGGAAGCTTGCAAGGTGATGATGTAGTCGTACTCGACGTGATCCAAATCACCGATGACCAGCGCCAAACGGACGGCACCTCCGCGCTCAACACACGTACGGAACAGCCACGTCTCCTCCTTCTTGATCCAGCAAGGAAGGGAGGAGAGGTTGAGAGAGATGGCACCAGCAGCAGCACGACGGCGTGGTGTTGATGGAGCTGCAGTACTCCGGCAGAGCTTCGCTAAGCACTATGGAGGTGGAGGAGGTGTTGGGGAGGGAGAAGGAGGCAACCAAAGGCCAGGGTGTTCAGGTATGAAGTCCCTCCTCTCCCCCACTATATATAGGGGTGCCAAGGGGGGTGGTCGGCCCTAGGAGATCCAATCTCCTAGGGGGTGCGGCGGCCAAGGGGGGTTTTCCCTCCCCCCAAGGCACCTAGGAGGTGCCTTACCCTCCTAGGACTCTTGCCCCCTTAAACCCTAGGCGCATGGGCCTATGTGGGGCTGGTGCCCTTGGCCCATTAGGCCAAGGCGCACCCCCTTACAGCCCATGTGGCCCCCCGGGACAGGTGGACCCACCCGGTGGACCCCCGGGACCCTTCCGGTGGTCCCGGTACAATACCGATAACCCCGAAACTTGTCCCGATGCCCGAAACAGGACTTCCCATATATAAATCTTTACCTCCGGACCATTCCGGAACTCCTCGTGACGTCCGGGATCTCATCCGGGACTCCGAACAACATTCGGGTTACTGCATATACATATCCCTATAACCCTAGCGTAACTGAACCTTAAGTGTGTAGACCCTACGGGTTCGGGAGACATGCAGACATGAACGAGACTCTCTCAGTCAATAACCATCAGCGGGATCTGGATACCCATGATGGCTCCCACATGCTCCTCGATGTTGTCATCGGATGAACCACTATGTCGAGGATTCGATCAAACCCTGTATGCAATTCCCTTTGTCAATCGGTACGTTACTTGCCCGAGACTCGATCGTCGGTATCCCAATACCTTGTTCAGTCTCGTTACCGGCAAGTCACTTTACTCGTACCGTAATGCATGATCCCGTGTCCAACACCTTGGTCACATTGAGCTCAATATGATGATGCATTACCGAGTGGGCCCAGAGATACCTCTCCGTCATACGGAGTGACAAATCCCAGTCTCGATCCCTGTCAACCCAACAGCTACTTTCGGAGATACATGTAATGCACCTTTATAGTCACCCAGTTACGTTGTGACGTTTGGTACACCCAAGGCACTCTTACGGTATCCGGGAGTTACACGATCTCATGGTCGAAGGAAGAGATACTTGACACTTGCAAAGCTCTAGCAAAACGAACTACACGATCTTTTATGCTATGCTTAGGATTGGGTCTTGTCCATCACATCATTCTCCTAATGATGTGATCCCGTTATCAACGACATCCAATGTCCATAGTCAGGAAACCATGACTATCTGTTGATCACAACGAGCTGGTCAACTAGAGGCTTACCAGGGACATTGTGTGGTCTAAGTATTCACACGTGTATTACGATTTCCGGATAATACAGTTATAGCATGAATAAAAGACAATTATCATGAACAATGAAATATAATAATACTTTTATTATTGCCTCTAGGGCATATTTCCAACAGAGCGGCGACGACGACAAGGGAGAAAGAAGGAATGAGAGAAAATGGGGACAATGGAGTCGCGAGGTTCAGGAAGGGTTTTGGGTGGGTTTGGGGTGTCACATTCCTATGTTTCACGTGTCCGCCCGTAAAGCTCCGCCACTTTTGTCTCCATTTTGCAGGAGAAATCACATCCGGACCCCCACGGACCGATACATGCCCGCGTTGGATGGCTCCCATGGTCTGGACAACACGGTCCGGACGGATGCATGTGGTTTGCGGGTCCGCCTCCAACGCCGACCCACAAACCTCCCGCAACGGTCCAGACTGCGTTGTCCGGACTGCGGAAGCCATCCAATGCGGTCCTGTATTGGTCCGCGGGACGGTCCGGGCGTGATTTCTCTCACAAAACAGAGACAAAAGTGCGGGAGGTTTGCGGGAGTCCAGACCGATCCCAAGTCCATTTCTGACCGCCCTGGCCCACCAAAAATCCCAACCCCTTCCCGCGTGTTTTCGGTCACCACTGCTCCAGTGCGTCAGAGCCCGCACTCATGCCCGTCCAGAGCGAACGCAACCACTCACTGGCGCCGGCATTGAAGCGGCACGCCGGCTGAGAGAGCGTCGTCCGCGCCGCTTTCTGGTGCAAGCAACTACCGTGCGTTCAAAGGACAGGACGGTCGCTCGTCCGTCCTTCTGCCGTCCACATTGATTGCATGTGGTTGCCGAGGCATCTCCTTCGGTGCCACCCGTTCGTCCCTCTGCCGCCCACCGGTGCTATATAAACCGCTGCCCCGGCCATAGTCACAATCATCCCTCTTCACACCACTCCCCACCATGGATCCCTCCGCCGCCAAAGCTCTCCGGGACGGGCTGATGTCGGAGCATAAGAAGGCCATGGTCGCCATTGATGCCGACTGGCAGGCTGGAAGGCAGCCGGAGGACGTGCAAATGGATGACGCCTCCTCCGACGAGCCAGCGCCACCCTCCTCTTCCTTCACGACACCCTTCTCCTTCGCTCCACCCTCGTTGGTGCATTGCACCATGACCATCGGCGAGGCCCGTGCCCATTATATGGATATGGTGCAGGATGAGTAATTTCAGGAGGCGCGGGTCAACGCCAACTACAACCACAACCTCCTCCAGGAGCATCTACACGCGGAGGAGTAGGTCGTCGCTGGCAGGGCGGTCGCGCCGGACAGCGAACTGGCAGAGCAGGTTGCACTGCTCTCTGCCCACGAGATCTGCGTCGCCCGGTGGCGGTTTCGGCAGCAGGTGGAGGCCGCCTGCAAGGGGTGCGATGACGACGTAGGCGAGGCGTTGTTCGGCAACACCGACGAGGAGGACACCGCCGAGGCCGTGCCCCGGTGCCACGACTACAAAGAAGGCGACACATCCGCGGGCGCCACCGACAGGGAGGAAGAGTAGTGCACGGTAGGTCGCCACCGCTCGTGTCCCAGGAAGGCCACCGCTCCTCCCCTCTCGTCGACGCCAAGCTTGGTGGGTTGAGCATCTTCGGCCGATTAGTCACTTGGCGGCGACGTCGAGGCAGACAGCTTCAGTTCCCAGGGCTCCGGAGGCGGAGCTGGAGAGCGTCGAGACGGAACTGAAAATGGTGAAGCTTCAGTTCTCGGGGCTGATGGCCGGAGACGGGGACCGTACGCCGGCGATCATTTAGATTAGGTATTAATTATAATTCAGAGCCTGCCTAGGGACGTTTTAATGTACTTGTAATGAAATTCTTCATGTTTATATGAATTCTGGACTTGTTTGAATAAACTAGTCGGTTGGTTCGAGTTGTTATAAAAATGTATGCGGCTACGGTTGGATGGCTGCCTCCTGCATCCGTGTCCGCGGACGGATGCGGGAGGATTTTTGCGCGTTATTGTTGGAGATGCCCTTACTAGAGATGGTTTCTAGATAGTTAACTTTGTCTTCGGGTCAAATTTATCTGAGCATTCCGCGTTTAGATGGGGGAGACTAGTATAGAATTTGCCCTTTAAGCGAGATCGTAGGATCGACCCAAACATTTTATATTTAAACAATCCAAAAAAATCTGAAAAAAGAACACAACAGACCTGTGGGGTATATCTACAACTTAAAAAAAACCAGCTCAAAACTCAATATATAGTTAGAGATTCAAAAAGACAAATCCGATTATGAATAGTATCAGCTTTGGGGTGAATAATATTTTACATTATTCACATTTGATTTTGTCTTGTTTGGTCCTTTAGGTGTATTTCGAATTAGGAACTGAAACTTTTTGAGCTTGTACGTCACACATAAATGTGTGTCCAAAAAATTTCAGAATTTTTGAACATGTTTGCATCTTCAAAAAATTTGATCTCACCAAAAGGACAGATCCTATACAAATCTTCTCCCGTTTAGATAGACATGTCAACTAAAAGTAGTGAAGCGATGGTGATGGGGATTTTCTTGATCTGAACTGCTCGTATAAAGGCTGGCTCTGCATTGCATTCATTGAATATACTACTAGGAATGATCCAGTCGTCTTGGCCAGGAAACAGAAACCTGTCCTTTTTAATGGCATTCGATTTGCACGCATTTGTTTTTTGTCCAAACCAGCACGACACTAACAATGCAAATATCATCTTTGCTGGCTCCTAAGATGGGAGGAGTGGAGAAAAAGAAAGAATGGCGCATTCCTTGGCTTCACACCCCGTCCAGAAATGAGACGTCGCGTGTCTAAATGCAAACCCATCCGTAGAAGCATAGCCGTCAAAGCTTGTTTGACCGGATGTCCTTGTCGTACGCCGCAATGTTCTGACCTCAACCTCGAGGCAAAGATGGGCAAATTAATTAGCTCCTGCTGACACTATTGTTATTTCGTCTAACCAACCCAGCTGAAATCGCAAGCAGAAACCGACCAAAAGGAGTGAATCGTTCTCGTCTTGTGTGGTACGTATGTCGGTAAAGGTTTGATGCCTTCACGATTTGTTATCAATACTTTGTGAAGGGATGTCTAGTTGAGTTGAGACATCTTTGCTTCCCTGATGATTTCTTTATCATCAGCTTGTTTCAAACTTGTATACCTTAGAATATACTCCCTCCGTTCCAAAATAAATGACTCAACTTTGTGCTAACTTTAATAGAAAGTTGGGTCATCTATTTTGGAACGGAGGGAGTAGATGAAGACACGTTGCAAGCTTGTACTAGTACTACCGTGAAATGGAGGCCCGTTTCTTTTGCACGTGCGTGATTGTGGCACGACACGTGGATGTAAGATAAACAATTTATTTGTATATAAAAGGTTAAAGGTCTCGATGGACATTTGATGTGATCAAAAGCGAGAGCGAAGTTTGGTCAAAACACACAATGTGAACGGTGCATCCCTTTCTAGTAGTGATCCAATGCCATCTCCTTGTGACACGTAGCCACTATTAGGATGAGTGCTGGTGCTATTATTGGAAAAGTGATCTTCATGGTAGAGGTTGAGACAGAGAGCGATACATTCCATCAGTCATATTCCTTTTGTTTTTGCTGCAACACGTGTTATGTGCTTCTCGTTTTCCGAAATTCACAATACGCCTCCTCATGTACTAAACCCAGTTTTC
>NC_041388.1:220863564-220980376 GCF_002162155.2 Triticum dicoccoides | reverse complement strand
AGGGCATTTCCAAGATCGTCCCAAGAACGGACTTTATTTATCCCGGACTGGTTCGTGGACAGTGATATGGAGCTGACCATCCTGCCATGTCCTTTAAATGTCCACTTATGTTTTTTTAGTTCGTGATGAGCTCAAACTAACGGCATAACAAATCATCGAAGGGTGAAAATATTCAAACGTGACCGTGACGATGGTCTAAGGTGGGAAGAATTCTCACCAATGTGATAGTGCCTTTTCGGCATGGCATGGAGTACTGACTAGTGCAATTATTGGAATATCTGACGCGAAGATGATGATCGGAGCAGCATTGCATGTCCGGGGTGAAAACCCTTGTCCTCACTTTTATTGATTGGGCTCAACAATGACAAAATTGCATCGTTACCCTGTTGAAGACCTTGTCTCCTTGCCATTGTCCCAACCTTCATTGGTTGGTCTCGGCAACCACAGGATGAAAGTTCTTGTTCCATCTTCTCCAACAAGATGTAATGACGACGACGCAAGGACGTTATTCCTTTTTGGAGGCATTGTTGCAGAAGAAGTCAATTTAGTCGTAGGTGTTAATTTCATATCTTGTAATGGTTCAAGTGTGGTTGCCCATGTTATGTACTTTGCTTGTTGATATTTGGTTTCATTGGCCTACATCAATTATAATAAAATATGCTTGTGTGCATCAAATACAAAGGCCGGGTTTCTTTTTTGAATTTTCAAGAGGGGGGGGGGAGAACTCCTCCACCTGAATCTATTGATATATCATGAACAGCGGCGGAGCCGCGCGAACACTGTCAGGGCAACAACAATACATGGGGAGGGGGAGGGGGTAGATTACAAGCGAAGCACTCGCAGCCAGGCATCAACGTGATCTTGTTCACTGGAGCGGAACCGCCCGCGTGAGAGCACGACATCATCTCGACAGGCTTTCAGTGTCGTAGCAAGGGAAGGGGACTCCCATTGAAACACCACCGCGTTTCGCCTTTTCCACAGGTGCCAGCAGCAGAGCAGTGAGAAGGCGCGGGGGAACGCAGGCCCGACTGCGGCAGAGGCGTCAAAGAGATGGAGATCCCGAGTAGAACAGCCAGCCGTGTCCATCCCGAGCACTGCCCAGAAAGTGCATGCGAACCGGTAGGCGAAGATGAGGTGGTCCGGCGTCTCCAGCACCGCCCCGCACTCCGGGCATCCGGCGTCGGACAGCTCGACGATATGCTTCTTCATCAAGGCATCGCGGGTGTGGATTCTGCCCATGGAGAGAAGCCAGGAGAAAAACTTGACCCGAGACGACGCTGTGGACCCCAGAGGAAGGCCACGTTTGCCAGCGCCTCACCGCGACAGCTTGTACACAGCAGAAGAGGCAAGCTCTCCGCCCTTCTTCCCACACAGAGGCAGGGTTCTGACGTCCGGGACAACCATAGTTGTCGTGCCAACCATCTGCAGAACCGGAAGATGCTCACCAGCGGCAACAGAGGAGAGACACGGAACTAGGACCGCGTCGAGGCCCCGGGCTCGCACCACAAAAACGACACCTCGGGCGATAGTGTGGGTGGCAAGGGAAGGGAAGGGAAGCCGGAGAGGCCCGCAGGGGAGCCATCTATCCTCCCAGAAGGCCGTCATTCTCCCATCCCCCACCACAACCTGGGATAGAGAGCGGTAGAGTGGCATGAGGCCGCGGAGACACGCCAGTGCTCACCGGCGAGCACGGAGCCCCGCGAGTTGAGGAGGAGTCACCCGTCCAGGGTGCCCTAAACCCAGGCAGCCCACCTGGACGGGATATCTGAGTGTAGACGGTGAAGTATCTTCAGCAGCACAGAGTCGTTTTGCGTAGCAAGGTCCCGGACCCCCATATTATTCCCTGTGAGATGTTACATACTCCCTCCCTCCGGAAATATTTGTTATCAAAATGAATAAAAGGATATGTATCTAGACATTTTGATGACAAGTATTTCCGGGCGGAGGGAGTACATCTCTTCCCACGATCCTCATAGTGCACAAGACAAATGTATTTATTTTGACTAATCCATGTACCAACAATATAAGGTGCACACTGATACGTCTCCAACGTATCTATAATTTTTGATTGTTCCATGCTATTATATTATCCATCTAAAATGTATTATATGCATTTATATGCTATTTTATATGATTTTAGGGACTAACCTATTAACCTAGAGCCCAGTGCCAATTTCTGTTTTTTCCTTGTTTTTGAGTTTTACAGAAAAGGAATACCAAACGGAGTCCAATGGACGTGCCAATTTTTGATGATTTTTTATGGACCAAAAGAAGCCCCCTGAGTAAAAGAGTTGGGCCAGAAGAGTCCCGGGCCATCCACGAGGGTGGGGGGCGCGCCCTACCCCCCGGGCGCGCCGCCCTATCTCGTGGAGGACTCGGGGACCCCCCTGACTTGTTCCCGATGCCAAAAATTCCTATAAATACAGAATCCTCCAGAAAATAACCTAGATTGGGATCTCCGCCACCGCAAGGCTCCATAGCCACCGAAAACCAATCTAGACCTGTTCCGGCACCCTGCCGGAGGGGGAATCCATCTCCGGTGGCCATCTTCATCATCCCGGTGCTCTCCATGACGAGGAGGGAGTAGTTCACCCTCGCGGCTGAGGGTATATACCAGTAGCTATGTGTTTGATCTCTCTCTCTCTCTCATGTTCTTGATTTGGCACGATCTTGATGTATCGCGAGCTTTGCTATTATAGTTGGATCTTATGATGTTTCTCCCCCTCTATTCTCTTGTAATGGATTGAGTTTTCCCTTTGAAGTTATCTTATCGGATTGAGTCTTTAAGGATTTGAGAACACTTGATGTATGTCTTGCATGTGTTTATCTGTGGTGACAATGGGATATTCACGTGATCTACTTGATGTATGTTTTGGTGATCAACTTGCGGGTTCCGTGACCTCGTGAACTTATGCATAGGGGTTGGCACACGTTTTCGTCTTGACTCTCCGGTAGAAACTTTGGGGCACTCTTTGAAGTTCTTTGTGTTGGTTGAATAGGTGAATCTGAGATTGTGTGATGCATATCGTATAATCATACCCACGGATACTTGAGGTAACATTGGAGTATCTAGGTGACATCAGGGTTTTGGTTGATTTGTGACTTAAGGTGTTATTCTAGTACGAACTCTAGGATAGATCAAACGGAAAGAATAGCTTCGTGTTATTTTACTACGGACTCTTGAATAGATCGATCAGAAAGAATAACTTTGAGGTGATTTTGTACCCTACAATAGTCTCTTCGTTTGTTCTTCGCTATTAGTGACTTTGGAGTGACTCTTTCTTGCATGTTGAGGGATAGTTATATGATCCGATTATGTTATTATTGTTGAGAGAATTTGCACTAGTGAAAGTATGCACCCTAGGCCTTGTTTCCTAGCATTGCAATACCCTTTACACTCACTTTTATCATTAGTTACCTTGCAGTTTTTATATTTTCAGATTACAAAAACCTTTATCTACCATCCATATTGCACTTGTATCACCATCTCTTCGCCGAACTAGTGCACCTATACAATTTACCATTGTATTGGGTGTGTTGGGGGCACAAGAGACTCTTTCTATTTGGTTGCAGGGTTGTTTGAGAGAGACCATCTTCATCCTACGGCTCCCACGGATTGATAAACCTTAGGTCATCCACTTGAGGGAAATTTGCTAGTGTCCTACAAACCTCTGCACATGGAGGCCCAACATTTTCTACAAGAAGAAGGTCGTGTAGTAGACATCAAGCTCTTTTCTGGCGCCGTTGCCGAGGAGGTTAGCGCTTGAAGGTATATCTTTAGATCTTGCAATAGCATCTTTTAGCTTCTTATTTTATCACTAGTTTAGTCTATAAAAGAAAACTACAAAAAATGGAATTGAGGTTGCCTCATATGCTTCATCTTTTTAATGTCTTTCGTGAAAATAAGGATTCCGATAATTGTGCCAAAGTGTTAGAAGAAGAATGTATTAAAATGTTTGGCACTAAAACTTTGGATGATGAACATGATAGTTATTTTGTTGAGTTTGCTCCCACTATTATCCATGACAATAAATTTGTTTATGTGAAGAGTAATAAAATTTCTATGCTTATGCAACATGAAAATAATGCTTTATGTGATAGCTATATTGTTGAATTCATTCATGATGCTACTGAAAATTATTATGAGGGAGGAATATATGCTTGTAGGAATTGCAATAATATCAAGTTTCCTCTTTATGTGCTTAAAGTTTTAAAGTTATGCTTGTTTTGCCTTCCTATGCTAGTTGATTATTGTTCCCACAAGTTGTTTGCTCACAAAATTCCTATGCATAGGAAGTGAGTTAGACTTAAATGTGCTAGTCATATTCTTCATGATGCTCTCTCTATGTTTCAATTCTTATCTTTTATGTGAGCATCATTGAAATCATCATGCCTAGTTAGGGGTGTTAAACAATAGCACTTGTTGGGAGGCAACCCAATTTTATTTTTGTCCTTTACTTTTTGTTCCTGTTTAGTAATAAATAATTCATCTAGCCTCTGTTATGATGGTATTTTTATGTTTTAATTAGTATTTGTGCCAAGTAAAGCCTTTAGGATCTGTGATTGTTGTTTGATCTTGCTGATAAAAACAGAAAGTATGCGCTCATGAGAATAATTTTCATTTTTTACCAGAGAGTGATAAAATACTAATTCCAACTGCAGTAGATCAATATACAAATGATTTAGGATGTCCTAATTTCTCAGGAGTTTTGGAGTTACAGAAGTATTCAAAACCTACAGATTACTACAGACTGTTCTGTTTTTGATAGATTCTGTTTTGTGTGTGTTGTTCGCTTATTTTGATGAATCTATGGCTAGTATCGGGGGGTATGAACCATAGATAAGTTGGAATACAGTAGGTTTAACACCAATATAAACAAATAATGAGTTCATTACAGTACCTTGAAGTGGTGGTTTGTTTTCTTATACTAACGGAGCTCATGAGATTTTCTGTTGAGTTTTGTGTTGTGAAGTTTTCAAGTTTTGGGTAAAGATTTGATAGACTATGGAATAAGGAGTGGCAAGAGCCTAAGCTTGGGGATGCCCAAGGCAGCCCAATGTAATATTCAAGGACAACCAAGAGCCTAAGCTTGGGGATGCCCCAGATGGCATCCCCTCTTTCGTCTTCGCTCATCGGTAACTTTACTTGGAGCTATATTTTTATTCACCACATGATATGTGTTTTGCTTGGAGTGTCATTTTATTTTATTTTGTTTTTCTTGATGTTTGAATAAAATACCAAGATATGAAATTCTTAAATATTAGAGAGTCTTCACATAGTTGCATAATTATTCAACTACTCATTGATCTTCACTTATATCTTTCGGGGTAGTTTGTCATTTGCTCTAGTGCTTCACTTATATCTTTTTAGAGCACGACAGTGGTTTTATTTTGGAGAAATAGATGAACTCTCGTGCTTCACTTATATTATTTTTAGAGTCTTTAGAACAGCATGGTAGTTTGCTTTGGTTATGAAACTAGTCCCAATATGATGGGCATCCAAGATGGATATAATAAAAACTTTTATATAGAGTGCATTAAATACTATGAGAAGTTTGATACTTGATAATTGTTTTGAGATATAAAGATGGTGATATTAGAGTCGTGCTAGTTGAGTAATTGTGAAATTGAGAAATACTTGTGTTGAGGTTTGCAAGTCCCGTAGCATGCACGTATGGTAACTGTTGTGTGACAAATCTGAAGCATGAGGTGTTCTTTGATTGCCTTCCTTATGAGTGGCGGTCGGGGATGAGCGATGGTCTTTTCCTACCAATCTATCCCCCTAGGAGCATGCGCGTAGTGCTTGGTTTTGATGACTTGTAGATTTTTTACAATAAGTATGTGAGTTCTTTATGACTAATGTTGAGTCCATGGATTATACGCATTCTCACCCTTCCATCATTGCTAGCCTCTTCGGTACCGTGCATTGCCCTTTCTCACCTCGGGAGTTGGTGCAAACTTCGCCGGTGCATCCAAACCCCATGATATGATACGCTCTATCACACATAAGCCTCCTTATATCTTCCTCAAAACAGCCACCACACCTACTAAAAGGATCGATATAGTTGACTAGAGGGGGGTGAATCGGCAACTAACAATTTTTAGCTTTTCTTTACCAATTTAAACTTTGCATCAAAGTAGGTTGTCTAGATATGAAACTAGGTGAGCAACCTATATGATGCAACAACAATAAGTAAACAAGCAAGCAAGGGATGTAACACAAGATAAGCTTGCACGAATAAAGGGATGTGATAACCAAGAGTGGAGTCGGTGAAGACGAGGATGTGTTACCGAAGTTCCTTCCCTTTGAGAGGAAGTACGTCTCCGTTGGAGTGGTGTGGAGGCACAATGCTCCCCAAGAAGCCACTAGGGCCACCGTATTCTCCTCACGCCCTCACACAATGCGGGATGCCGTGATTCCACTATTGGTGCCCTTGAAGGCGACGGCCGAACCTTTACAAACAAGGTTGGGGCAATCTCCACAACTTAATTGGAGGCTCCCAGCAACACCACGAAGCTTCACCACAATGGAGTATGGCTCCGCGACGACCTCAACCGTCTAGGGTGCTCAAACACCCAAGAGTAACAAGATCTGCGAGGGATTAGTGGGGGAATCAAATATCTCTTGGTGTATGTGTAGATATAGGCCTTCTCAACCAATCCCTACGAGATAAACAAGTTTGATTGGCTAGGGAGAGAGATCGGGTGAAAATGGAGCTTAGAGCAACAATGGAGCTTGGGTGTGGAAGAGGTAAGTCAACTCGGAGAAGATGACTCCCTTTTATGGAAGAGCAAATCCAACCGTTATCCACCAACTCAGCCTGCGACGCACGGTACTACCGCACCGGAGACGTGGTACTACCGCAAGGGCCCACGGTACTACCGCAAGGCACTGCAGTACTACCGCCCATGCTGCAGTATCCAACACAGCCCTGATGCGATGAAGCAGAGGGCGGTAGGACCGCTGGCGTGGTACTACCGCTCCCCCTTGCGGTACTACTGCAAGGCAGGGATAGTCTAGATTTGGGAAGGAACGGACATATAAAAATACATTCGTGGCAACTTTCACTGAGTTAAGATCTATGCAAAAATCCGACACTGTAATACCGGAAGCCAGGAGCGGTACTACCGCGTAGGGCGCGGATGTAAAAAATTACATCCGCCCTACTTCCGCTTGTGCTGCTGAGCCAGACCTGAGGCCACGGTACTACCACGTCAGAGAAGCGGTACTACCGCGAGCACCTGCGGTACTACCGTGCCCAAGGCCGGTACTACCGCAGGGGCCTGCGGTACTACCGTGCCCAAGGCCGGTACTACCGCAGGGGCCTGCGGTACTACTGCTCTGAGGAGCAGTACTACCGCATGCCCCAGTTCAGCAACACTCGAAGTCAAACTTTTTGCAGAGATTCAGAGAAACGGAGAATGCTCCAAAGAGCCAAAGGAAAGGTGGTGCAAAAGGAACAGACATGTACGTGTTGATTCCACCCAAACCTTTCCAGCGCGGACCCCCTCTTAACAGTATGGCTTTCCTACGACTCAAACCACCGAAAAGAAACGTAGAGAAACGTCGTCTTCAATAGTCTTCGAGGGGCACCAAATCGTCTTGTGCCTAGACATGATATATCTGAAATGCTTAATGCACACGATTAGTTCGCAAAAGCATTTTCATCAATCACAAAAACTACTAAGGGATAAATATGCCCTTACAATCTCCCCCTTTTTGTTGGATTGATGACAATATGGGATTTGCACATAGGAATATAAATAAAGCATAGGCAAACCCAACATATATAAAATATAGACGGGCTCCCTCTAGATGTGTGTACTCTGGAGATGTGCTTTGGACTGCACGGCACACATACTAGGATCAACACTCCCCCTATATTTTATAGACGAGGCAAATCTTGCAAAGGAGTAACTAATACTAACAGAGAGGCAAGATAATACATAAGAGCATAAATTAACTAGCACAAGATAGCATAAGCATAAGATACGATAGAGTGCATATGTATTACACCATATGATATGGGAACACGACTCACGACAAAGCAAACCAAAGCAAACGAGGTCCAACAAAACGAGAGCAAACACGACACAAGCAACAAACACGACACAAGACTCGCAAATCCCTACACTCTCTCCCCCTTTGGAATCAAGACACCAAAAAGGCAGAGAGGACACCTACGACAAAGGTGGTAGCTCAAGCTGGAGCAATCACTCGTCACGGTCCTTGTCAGTCTCAGCAGCGGGGATGGTCACCTCCTCAGACTCAGTCCACTGGTAGCCCTGCTTCGCCATCCATTCTGCTTCTGGAGTGATGTGCTTCTCGGACCCACTAGATATCTCCTCACCAAACGTCCTCAAGATCCTCTTGTCGCGACGGCAACTCTCCTTGGAAGCAACATGGGTCCTGTACTGCCCCTTGGCTTGCATGTAGAACAAAGTCTTCATCTTTGCCTTCAGCTTCTTAGCCCATGAGGGCTCAGTAGAGGGAGGAGCATACCCAGTAGAGTTGTCCTCATCCGCTTCCTCCTCAATCTCATCCTCATCGACATCCATCTGAGCAGCCGCTGCATCAGCACGGGTAGTGGTGTTAGCCCACTTAGGCTTGACGCGGAGCTTGATGGGCTCGTGACAGGTCCAGTCGGGGGACTCAAACTCAACATTGGGATAGAGCTTCTCCCAAGTCTTCGAGATCAGGTGAAACAGGTAAGGACCATAGATGGGGACCTTACGGTTGAACACCTCAAACCGTAGCTCACACCACATGATATGTGAGACATCAAGTGGTTGCGTCTGAACACGACGCGCCTCCTCACAGATGATGATGAGGACATCAATACAATTGTTACACCCACAGCCCCTGCTACTATACATACTGGACCAATTACTAGAGCTCGCGCACGCCAATTAAATTACCAGTTACTTTCGTTTCTTGGTAACGAGTCTAATGTTCATGAGAATATGATGCTGCCTAAATTGGATACATTTGTTTTGCTTACAAATGAAGGGCCTAGCTTGGACAAGAAAGATGAACCTTGGAGCAAGTTCAAGCATGGAGATGATGGGCGTGCGCGAGGGGAACAAGAACGGAGTTACAAGTGATGATTCCAGGACTTTGAAGCCACCATACCGAGTGCGTGAAGCCTTGGACGAAATATACAAGATGCCACTTCATAAATTTCGTCCAGAGGCTATCCTAGGTGTTGCGTCACCTTATTTTTGGGTCAGGCCCATGTAATTTCGAAATACTTGATTATAGGCTGTTTTAGAGTCCGTATGTATGGGGAAACAAGAGTTAGGGTTGGTTTCAGACCCCTCCTCCAAGGGCCACGAAATTCCCCCCTCTCTCCTCCATATATACATCCCTTAGGACATCGTTTAGACTTTGGGTTTTGTTTAGATTAAAGTTCGCCATAGCTGCAACTTCGCGTACTTCGTTTGTGTTCAACGATAAGACAAAGGCGTTACAGAACCCCACATTGATCAATAAAGCTTTCCTCTTATATTCGCAATATCCAGATTGCAATATCAGTTTCTTGCTTGTTCTTCGTTTGCTTGCAGGAAACAGACCTTCGTGGTCAGGTTGATCGTGCTCCGGCGTGGTCAATAACCTCTTGGAGTTGGTTTAGCGATTGCTAAGGCACGACGTCCTCGCACGTTCGTAGTCGGACCGTTAAAGTCGGCTTCCACCAAAATGATAGCCACCATCTCATCGAAAGACGGGACACCTTTGCCCCTATCAAGTGGTATCAGATTTCCTGGTTGCTCGGTGAGATTTTACAGTTTTTCATAGTTTAGATTGAGTCTGTTCTTCATACCTACAGTCCACAAAAAAGCCAAAAAAAATTAGGGTTAGTTCATCTTATCTGAACCAGTCTGAGACTTTGCATAGTCTTTTCAGTATTTTGCTTTGTTGAATTTGTGGTTGCATCATCGTGTCTAGTTGCCGGTCTTAGAGTCTAGTCTTTTAAAGTTTCGAGTTCTGGTCATAAGTTGTCACGTCGCCGCCGCACCATCATCATCTCCCCTGCCATCTACCACCATCGCTTATCCGCCACCGATCCATCTCCATATACCATCACCAATCCGTATCCATATACCACCACCAATCTGTATCCATATACCACCACCAATCCGTATCCATATACCACCGCCGCTGCCATATCCTACCACCATATACCCACCACCAATCCGAGTCCCTTCATATTAGGTTTGTTTTCGAGATCCGTCTAATTTCTGGTTCGTGTTTTCTTGCCTGAGTAGGTTTCGGAAAAAAAAGTCTGGACACCCCCGGGCAGTTTTTAGGCCAAAATTTTCACACGGAAAAATATTTTTTCCCTATCCTATTTTTAGGTTTTTTGAGTCTTTTGAGCCACGTGCCATCATAGTGATTTTTTGTCGCACTTTTTCATCGTTGCTGCCCTGATTTCCGAAAAAAGTCAAAAAAAATTCGTGCCCATCCTGTCAGTTTGACGAGGGAAGAGTTTTGAGACACTCGCCATTATAGTGATTTTTCACAAAAAAAGAGGAGCGCAAAAAAAACAGAGTGAAAAAAATTCAAGTGTGCTTTTCCCTTGTTTACGTGCAGCACCATGATTTTATTGGTGTTCTAGGCTCGCGTCTCTAGCATGGTCTAGCCTAGGACCAGCACAGTATCGTCGTTGAGCGTTTATTCAACTTTGCATCTCTGAATTGATTATTGCTGACCCTTTTTGCTACCATATTATAAGCCTTCCCAGCTCCACATACATCTACGTCGTGTGTTTGACTCTCCCTGGTAATCGCTCTATCCAAGATTTGAGTGTTTTGACTAGGACGGTTGTCAATCACCGCCTGCTGTTGGGTAAGAACTGGTAAGAATTTGAGATTTGCTTGATGGATTTGTGACACCCACCACCACCTCTTGTTAGTAGTCTGTAGGATCATATTCTTGTGTGTTTCTATTGCTGCTAACCGTGGCAGGACCACAAGCCAACGAGAATGACTAGAAGAACATGACGAATAAGGAGTTGCATGATAAATTTCAGCAAATGATGAGTGGACAGGTGCAAGATGTGCTAAACAGATTTGAAGAGGCCATGGAGAAGATAGATGGCATGGAGAAGACATTCGAAACAAAGCTCGATAACAAATTTAATGAATTGCTCGCGCATCTTCCACCACCACCACCGGCTGCACCTAACGCACCTCTACAACAACAACAACAACAACAACAACAACAATGTTGCCTTCCAAATCAAGTGGGACGAGCACAGCGTGTTCCCATTGACCCTGGGCAAAATTCTTGTGCCGCTGTTGATGCTTCTGTAGCTCCTGCTGCTACTGCAGAGGTGGAGGACCATTACGAGGATGAGGTTGATCAAAATCAGAACTACGTGCAACCACCAGCACCACCACCACCAGGTCGTCCTCAGGTATATCATTGCAATGGTAGGGCTGCACCACCACCTGAGGTACGAGACCATGACCTTTTTCCTAAACTGAAGTTGAATATTCCACCATTTGAGGGTAGATATGTTCCTGATGTATATCTTACTTGGGAGTTAGAAACTAAATAATGTTTTACATGTTTACAATATCCCGAGAGACGTGTTCCTGTTCCTGTTTGTGCTTTCACTAGCTTTGCATGTGTTTGGTGGTCTAAGCATTGTAGATTATATCCTATTCCAACTACTTGGGCTGCTTTGAAAACTGCTATGTGTACTCATTGGGTTCCACCATATTATCAACGTGAATTACTTCAAAAATTGCAGCGTTTAAGACAAGGAAAAATTCTGTAGAAGAATATTATCAGGAATTACAAACTGGAATGATTAGATGTGGTATTGTTGAGGAGAATGAAGCTATGCTTGCACGTTTTATGGGTGGATTAACTAGAGAGATTCAGACCATTCTAGAGTATAAGGAGTATAATAATATCACTCGTTTATTCCATCTTGCTTGTAAAGTTGAACGTGAAGTGCAGGATCCACATGCATTGGCGCGAACTAACTTTTCTGCAGGTCGATCTTCATCATGGACACCACGTGCATCCTCTACTTCCACTACACCAGCACCTCCATCAGGTGCCACCTCCAGCTGTGATACAAGAAAGCAGGCACAACCACCACTATATGCCAAGAGCACACCTGCCGGGCCTGCGCAAAGCTCTTCTTCTTCCATGGCATCAATAGGGCACACAAGTGATATTATTTGTCGTTGTTGTAAGGGAAGAGGACATTTTGCGAGAGAATGCAAATCTCAACGTGTGATGATTGCTACCGAGGATGGTGGGTATGAGTCCGCTAGTGACTATGATGAGGAGACTTTGGCTCTTATTACACATGAAGAACACGATGGAGATGATTCTGATCATGAGACGCAATACATGGCTGCTGAGGATGCTGACAGGTATGAATGTTTAGTTGCTCAACGTGTTTTGAGTGTGAAGGTTACATAAGCTGAGCAAAATCAGAGGCATAATTTGTTCCATACAAAGGGAGTTGTGAAGGAACGTTCTATTCGCGTCATCATAGATGGAGGGAGCTGCAACAACTTGGCTAGCATGGAGATGGTGGAGAAGCTCTCTCTCACCACAATACCACATCCACATCCTTACTACATCCAATGGTTCAACAATAGCGGCAAGGTTAAGGTAACACGTACCGTTCGTGTGCATTTTAGTATCTCTACATATGCTGATTATGTTGATTGTGATATGGTACATATGCAAGCATGTTCCTTATTACTTGGTAGACCATGGCAATTTGATAAAAAAATATGTACACCATGGTAGAGACAATCAGTATACTCTTGTTCATAAGGACAAAAAATATTACTTTGCTTCCTATGACTCCTGATTCCATTTTGAAAGATGATATTAATAGAGCTAATAAAGCAAAATAGGAGCAAAATAAGAGTGAAAATCAGATTGTGGCAAAAGAATTTGACCAACAAATGAAGCCTAATAATAAACCATCTAGTGTTGCTTCTGAAATTAAATTGAAAAGTGCATGTTTACTTGCCACCAAATCTGATATTGATGATCTAGATTTTAGCAAATCTGTTTGCTATGCTTTTGTGTGCAAAGAGGCATTATTTTCATTCGAGGACATGCCTTCCTCTTTGCCTCCTGCTGTCACTAAAATTTTGCAGGAGTTCACTGACGTCTTTCCACAAGATGTGCCACCGGGATTACCACCTATTCGAGGGATTGAGCATCAAATTGACTTAATTCCCGGTGCATCATTACCCAACCGTGCGCCATACCGTACCAATCCATAGGAGACGAAGGAGATTATGCGTCAAGTACAGGAGCTGCTCGACAAAGGTTATATACGCGAATCCCTTAGTCCTTGTGCTGTTCCTATCATTTTAGTGCCGAAAAAGGATGGTACGTCGCGTATGTGTGTTGATTGTAGAGGCATTAATAATATTACTATTTGTTATCGTCATCCAATTCCTAGGTTAGAAGACATGCTTGATGAATTGAGTGGCTCTACAATATTCTCCAAAGTTGATTTGCGTAGTGGATACCATCAAATTTGTATGAAATTGGGAGATGAATGGAAAACATCATTTAAAACTAAGTTTGGATTATATGAGTGGTTAGTCACGCCTTTTGGGTTAACTAATGGACCTAGTACTTTCATGAGATTAATGAACGAAGTTTTACATGCTTTCATTGGACGATTTGTGGTAGTCTATTTTGATGATATACTGATTTATAGCAGATCTTTGGAGGAACATTTGGAACATTTATGTGCTATTTTTATTGCTCTATGTGATGCACGTTTGTTTGGTAACCTTGGGAAGTGCAGCTTCTGCACCGACCGAGTATCTTTTCTTGGCTATGTTGTTACTCCACAGGGAATTGAAGTTGATAAAGCCAAGATTGAAGCTACTGAGAGTTGGCCGCAGCCCAAAACGGTCACACAAGTGAGGAGTTTTCTTGGCCTCTGGATTCTATAGGTGTTTTGTGAGAGATTTCAGCACCATTGCTGCACCTCTCAATGAGCTTAGAAAGAAGGATGTACCTTTTGTTTGGGGTACCGCACAGGAAGAATCCTTCACGGTATTGAAAGATAAGTTGACACATGCTCCTTTACTCCAACTTCCTAATTTTAATAAGACTTTTGAGCTTGAATGTCATGCTAGTGGAATCTGTTGCATACTTTTCTGAAAAATTGAGTGGGCCTAGTCTGAATTATTCTACTTATGTTAAAGAATTATATGCTCTTCTTCGGACTTTAGAAACATGGCAACATTATTTATGGCCCAAAGAATTTGTTATACATTCTGATCATGAATCGTTGAAACATATTAAAAGTCAAGCTAAACTGAATCGTAAACATGCTAAATGGGTTGAATTCATTGAGACTTTCCCTTATGTCAATAAACATAAGAAGGGTAAAGAAAATGTTATTGCTGATGCATTGTCTCGTCGCTATACTATGATTTCACAACTTGACTTCAAAATATTTTGTTTGGAGACCATCAAAGATCAATATGTGCATGATGCTAATTTTAAAGATGTAATGCAGAATTGCAAAGAAGGAAGAATGTGGAACAAGTTTGTCGTTAATGATGGATTTGTGTTCCGTGCTAACAAGCTATGCATTCTAGCTAGCTCCGTTCGTCTTTTGTTGTTGCAGGAGGCGCATGGAGGAGGATTAATGGGACACTTTGGCGTGAAGAAGACGGAGGACATACTTGCTACATATTTCTTTTGGCCAAAGATGAGACGGGATGTTGAGCGTTTTGTTGCTCGCTGCACTACATGCCAAAAAGCTAAGTCATGACTCAATCCTTATGGTTTATATATGTCTTTGCCTGTACCTAGTGTTCCTTGGGAGGACATATCTATGGACTTTGTTTTAGGTTTACCTCAAACAAAGAAGGGGAGGGATAGCATATTTGTCGTCGTGGATAGATTCTCGAAAATGGCACACTTTATACCATGTCATAAAAGCGATGATGCTGTTAATGTTGCTGATTTGTTCTTTCGTGAAATTATTCGCTTGCATGGTGTGCCAAATACTATTGTTTCAGATCGTGATACTAAATTTCTTAGCCACTTTTGGAGATGTTTATGGTCTAAATTGGGGACTAAACTACTTTTTAGTACTACTTATCACCCCCAAACCGATGGACAAACTGAAGTAGTCAATAGAACATTGTCTACTATGCTTAGGGCTGTTTTCAAGAATAATAAGAAAATATGGGAAGAATGCTTGCCTCATATTGAATTTGCTTATAATCGTTCATTGCATTCTACTACTAAGATGTACCCTTTTGAAATTGTGTATGGTTTCCTACCTCGTGCACCTATAGATTTGTTGCCTCTTCCATCTTCGGAGAAGGTTAATTTTGATGCTAAAGAACATGTTGAATTGATTTTAAAAATGCATGAGTTAACTAAGGAAAACATTGAGCGTATGAATGCTAAATATAAACTTGCTGGAGATAAGGGTAGAAAACATGTTGTGTTTGCACCTGGAGATCTTGTTTGGTTACATTTGCGTAAGGATAGATTTCCTAATTTGCGCAAAGCAAAGCTAATGCCACGTGATGATCCTCCTTTTAAGGTCTTAGAGAAAATAAATGATAATCCTTATAAACTTGAGCTGCCAGTAGATTTTGGGGTTAGTCCCACTTGTAACATTGCAGATTTGAAGCCTTATTTGGGTGAGGAAGATGAGCTTTCGTCGAGAACGACTTCATTTCAAGAAGGGGAGGATGATGAGGACATCAATACCATTGTTACACCCACATCCCCTACTGCTATACATACTGGACCAATTACTAGAGCTCTCGCACGCCAATTAAATTACCAGGTACTTTCGTTTCTTGGTTACGATTCTAGTGTTCATGAGAATATGATGCTGCCTAAATTGGATACATTTGTTTTGCTTACAAATGAAGGGCCTAGCTTGGACAAGAAAGATGAACCTTGGAGCAAGTTCAAGCATGGAGATGATAGCGTGCGCGAGGAAAACAAGAACAGAGTTACAAGTGATGATTCCAGGACTTAGAAGCCACCATACTGAGTGCATGAAGCCTTGGACGAAATATACAAGATGCCACTTCATAAATTTCGTCCAGAGGTATCCTAGGTGCTGCGTCACCTTATTTTTGGGTCAGGCCCATGTAATTTCGAAATACTTGATTATAGGCTGTTTTTAGAGTCCGTATGTATGGGGAAACAAGAGTTAGGGTTGCTTTCGGACCCCTCCTCCAAGGGCCATGAAATTCCCCCTCTCTCCTCCATATATACAACCCTTAGGGCATCGTTTAGACTTTGGGTCTTGTTTAGATTAAAGTTCTCCATAGCTGCAACTTCGCGTACTTCGTTTGTGTTCAACGACCAGACAAAGGCGCCACAAAACCCCACCTTGGTCAATAAAGCTTTCCTCTTATGTTCGCAATATACAGATTGCAATCTCAGTTTCTTGCTTGTTCTTCGTCTGCCTGCAGGAAACAGACCTTCGTGGTCAGGTTGATCGTGCTCCGGCATGGTCAATAACCTCTCAGAGTTGGTTTAGCGATTGCTAAGGCACGACGTCCTCGCACGTTCGTAGTCGGATCGTCAAAGTCGGCTTCCACCAAAACGATAGCCACCATCTCATCGAAAGACGGGACACCTCTACCTCTATCAGATGAGCATCATATCCACGAATAGGCATGAACCTTATCCTTGTCACCAATACATGGGAAGAGGGTGTTGCGAAAGATCCGATACATGATGTCAAGGAATGGGTTCAGAACCCAAGCCTTGTTGCCACTGGGAAGCTGCTTCTCAACATAGTATGGCTGGAGCTTGTTCTTGTTAGTGGACTCGGAGTTGGCATGAGGGCGAACACCAACGGGCTTGTCGAGCCCCTCGTCACGAACTTGTAGCATATCCATGAAGTCCTTCCACTTGGCGGTCAGCTATTGTCCATTTGTCATCCACGTCAAGGTCCATTCCTCATCAGAATGGAAGTGGACCGTGGCAAAGAACTGAGCCACAATCTCAGGGTCAAAGTCCAGGTGGAACGTGATCAAGTCCTCAATGCCAAACTGCTCCACCAGGTCCAAAGCCTCACCAAAATAGGTGCAGTGCTTATCCTGCCTCATATGATGCATGTCAATCCAGTGCATGTCCACGTAGATGTTCTTCTTGGCCTTGATCACATCCATATAGATAAGATACTGTTGCTTGGTCTAGAACAACTCATTCCCTCTGAAGTTTGCACGGGGATTCACATAGGGGTTGATCTTCCTTCGAGTGACAAACTCAGCTAGTGGCATCTCATCCATGCTCATTGCTGGCTCCTTGTGCTTGGTTGCGGTTGACTTGGTTCTGCGTTGGGGGGCATTGGAGCCCTCTGGAGCTTCATCTTGGTTGTGCAGACGCTTCGAGCCCATGTCGCGAATGGGGTTCGAACGACGTACATTGGAACCGGAGCCACCACCTATGACACACAACACAAGAACACGCAAGAAAAGTGAGAAGGATCAATGCAAAGACCACAGTGAAACGAATGAAACAAGTAGAAACAACATTGGGTAGTTGCTATAGTGACGGTTCGGACTCAACGGTAGTACCGCACAAGTGTGCGGAACTAAAATTTTACTGCTGCTCCAGCAGCGGTAGTACCTCGCTGGGATGGCACGGTAGTACCCCGCCTGGAGCGGTAGTAAAATTTTACTTCCGTGCCTCACGCAGTAGTACCGCTCCTGAGGAGCGGTAGTACCGTACGAGGTGAACTCGGCTGGAGCGGTAGTACCACTCGGGAGTTGCGGTAGTACCGCTCGAGTTCATATCTGAAACAAAACTGATCTGAGAACATCCATGCCTACGAAGTGGTACTACGGTTGATCAAATCTACCAAGTAGCAACAAACCAAATAGCATCTACGCATCACTACTCTCCTACATCCTACTCTTGCAAAGATTTGGCCTAAAATCTCAAGAACAACATGCATCTCCCCAAAAACCTAGAGACAAAACAATGAGACAAGGAGAGAGGGATTTGGGGAGAAACCTTGTTCCATGGCAAGAGGACGTGGTGGGGAACGATCCCACCGGACGGAATGTGAGGAGAGCGGCTGGAGACGGAGATCCGGCGAGGTTCTCCAGCGCCGTTCTTGGGCAGGAGAGAGAGAGAGAGACTTCATGGGGAAGATGAATTGAATGGGTATGGGGGAGTTGGAACTCCCCCTGCCTGCTCTTAACCCCCACGCGCTCGCGACTGTGCGGTAGTACCGCACGCGGGGCGGTAGTACCGCTCTTCCAGCGGCAGTAAAAAATTACTGTCGTGCTGGTTGCGGTAGTACCGTGCACAACTCCTGTGGTAGTACCGTGGCAAGCCACGGTAGTACCGTGAACCCAAGAAGATGCAAGTTTCGCAAACAAGAGAGGAAAACAGCCTTTGCAATGCAACCTTCAAGCGAATGGACACGCCAATGAGCTAACACACGAGGCAACTCAAACACAAGATCGGCACGAAGAAGGGAGGGCAAAAGACAACAAGCACCAACCGCGAGACACAACCTCTCCAAGGAGAGGGTGGTGGCTGGAGCCACCTATGTTTGAGTTAATTGGTATGGCACCGCGAAGAATTATCCTTGGGCCCATGACCAAAATTCGTCTTTGAAGCACAAGTACCATCACAAATGACTAATGTGAAAGAGTTGATCAATTTATGCATAATGGGGGGAGGGAGAGTTCATTGAGAGAACAACACTCCCCCTATGTTCATGCCTACACCTAAACAAGATAACACGTTGAGTATGGTGGGGTGTGCAAGGGTTCAAGCAACATTGCTCGAATCAATGATATTTAGCTCATGCCTTAACTCGCGAAATCTTGCTTCATCCAAAGGCTTTGTGAAGATATCTGCAAGGTTATCATGAGTGTTGACATAGTTGAGCTCAATATCCCCTCGCCTAATATGATCCCGAATGAAGTGATACCGAATCTCAATATGCTTCATCTTGAAATGTTGCACCGGGTTGAGGGAAATCTTGATGGCACTTCCATTGTCACACCAAAGAGGCACTGATATGTCTCCAACGTATCTATATTTTTGATTGTTCCATGCTATTATATATATTCTGTTTTGGATGTTTAATGGGCTTTATTATACACTTTTATATTATTTTTGGGACTAACCCATTAACCCAAGGCCCAATGCAAATTGCCGTCTTTTTGCCTATTTCAGTGTTTCACAGAAAAGGAATATCAAACTGAGTCCAAACGGATTGAAACCTTCGGGAGCGTGATTTTTGGATCAAATGTGATCTAGAGGACTTGGAGTGGACGTCAAGAAACAACCAAGGAGGCCACGAGGCAGGGAGGCGCGCCTGCCCCCCCTGGCGCGTCCCCACCCTCGTGGGCCCCTCGTGGCTCTCCTGACCGACTTCCTTCGCCTATGTATACTCATATACCCTAAAAACATCCAGGAGCACCACGAAACCCTATTTCCACCGCCGCAACCTTCTGTACCCGTGAGATCCCATCTTCGGGCCTTTTCCGGCGCTCCGCCGGAGGGGCATCGATCACGGAGGGCTTCTACATCAACACCATAGCCTCTCCGATGATGTGTGAGTAGTTTACATCAGACCTTCGGGTCCATAGTTATTAGCTAGATGGCTTCTTCTCTCTCTTTAGATCTCAATACAAAGTTCTCCTCGATCTTCTTGGAGATCTATTCGATGTAACTCTTTTTGCAGTGTGTTTGTCGAGATCTGATGAATTGTGGGTTTCTGATCAAGATTATCTATGAACAATATTTGAATCTCCTATGAATTATTTTATGTATGATTTGTTATCTTTGCAAGTCTCTTCGAAATATCAGTTTGGTTTGGCCTACTAGATTGATCTTTCTTGCAATGGGAGAAGTGCTTAGCTTTGGGTTCAATCTTGCATTGCTCGATCCAAGTGACAGAAAGGGAAACGACACATATTGTATTGTTGCCATCAAGGATAAAAAGATGGGGTTTATATCATATTGATTGAGTTTATCCCTCTACATCATGTCATCTTACCTAATGCGTTACTCTGTTCTTATGAACTTAATACTCTAGACGCATGCTGGATAGCGGTCGATGTGTGGAGTAATAGTAGTAGATGCAGGCAGGAGTCGGTCTACTTGTCACGGACATGATGCCTGTATATATTTAATGGAGATTTCTTTGGAGGAATTTATGCAACCCGCATAACTAATTTTCTTGGTATAGCCATACACGAAGATGATATTGAATTACCTCCTGCTTACCTAGACTTTAATGCTATGGTTCACCACCAGTTTGTCGAGAGGAATGAATCACCTCTCCAGTATCGACTAATCTTTGACAGACACCGTGCTATCCATATTACTCTCCCTGCTCCTGCTTTCTTTGATCATTAGGCAAAAGGAAGATATACTATCACCAGAGAGGAGGCAGATGAGTACGAGAGGAGAGCAGAGGCCGCTCGTCACCATGCTGTAGCTCAGCAGGCGATAGCCGCTGCATCGCAGTACGACCCCAACTATTATTATGGATATCCGCCAGGTCAGCTCTGGCCATAGACCAACTTAGGCCAAAAGCCTAAGCTTGGGGGAGTACGTATTTCCCACCGACATTACATTTATGTTCACATACTCATTGCCAGATGTCGGTGCTCATACTTTTTCATTGTATCATCCATGCTAGTTTATTTCCCTTTTTATGCTTTCTTCTTGTGTGTTTGATAAACCTTAAGAAAAACAAACAAACAAAAATTAGTTGTAGCTTTTAATTAGTTTACTTTCCATGCTTGTAGTAGTAATAAAAAAACCCAAAAATATTTCATGTTCTTCTTTTGCTTGTTGGGAGCTTTCCCGTGTAAATAGTTTTATTTCTTTTCTTTTCTTTGGGGTCGATAGGAGAAGACCATGATTAAATTGTTGAAGTGGCTCTTATATGCATAAATGTTGATCTGACGAAAGAATCCATATTGCCTTGTCTTCTCCTGTTTATTGAATGCTTGCAGATTCCAGGTTAGTCCAATGCACGTGCACTATTATTATTATTCACATCGTTCGGTCATGCAAGTGAAAGGCAATTATGACGATATATGATGGACTGACTGAGATGAGAATAGCTGCTATGAACTCGACCTCTTTTGTTTTTGTAAATATGATTAGTTCATCGTTCCCGATTCAGCCTATTATGAATAAACATGTTTGCAATGACAACTAGGGATCATAATTTCTTGTGCCATGCTTGATTAGCTATGAGTTATAATGGTTTACCTTGTGTGCCAACATGCTACTGAAATGGTTATGATGTGGTATGATAGGGTGGTATCCTCCTCTGAATGATTTAAGTGACTTGACTTGGCGCATGTTCACGCATGTATTTGAAACAAAATCAACATAGCCTTCACGATATTTATGTTCATCGTGGATTATATCCTACTCATGCTTGCATTCGGTGTTGATTAATTTTAATGCATGTTCATGACTATTGTCGCTCTCTAGCTAGTCGCTTCCCAGTCTTTTGCTAGCATTCACCTGTACTAAGCGGGAATACTGCTTGTGCATCCAATCCCTTAAACCCCAAAGTTATTCCACATGAGTCCACTATACCTACCTATATACGGTATCTACATGTCGTTCCAAGTAAATTTGTATGTGCCAAACTCTAAACCTTCAAATAAATATCCTGTTTTGTATGCTCGAATAGCTCATGTATCAACTAGGGTTGTCCGTATCTTCCATGTTAGGCGGGTTATTCTCAAGAGGAGTGGACTCCGCTCCTCACTCACGAGATAAATGGCTGGTCACCGGGATGCCCAGTCCCATGCTTTATGCAAACTAAATCAAAATAATTGCAAACAAAACTCCCCCTGGGACTCTTGTTAGTTGGAGGCACTCGTTGTTTCGAGCAAGCCATGGATTGATGCTTGTTGGTGGAAGGGGGAGTATAAACTTTACAATTCTATTTGGGAACCGCCTATAATGTGTGTAGCATGGAAGATATCGCCATCTCTTGGTTGTTATGTTGACAATGAAAGTATACTGCTCAAAATATTATTCACCTCTGTTTCAAAACCGAGCTCTGGCACCTCTACAAATCCCTGCTTCCCTCTGCGAAGGGCCTATCTATTTACTTTTATGCTGAGTCATTATCCTCTTATTAAAAAGCACCAGTTGGAGAGCACCGCTGTCATTTGCATTCATTATTGTCAGTTTACATTGAGTATGACTTGACTGGTGATAACCCACAAGTATAGGGGATCAATTGTAGCCTCTTTCGATAAGTAAGAGTGTCGAACCCAACGAGGAGCTAAAGGTAGAACAAATATTCCCTCAAGTTCTATCGACCACTGATACAACTCTATGCACCCTTGACATTCGCTTTACCTAGAACAAGTATGAAACTAGAAGTACTTTGTAGGTGTTTTTGGGTAAGCTTGCAAGAAAGTAAAGAACACAAAAATAAAAGCTAGGGGCTGTTTAGATAAAGACACAACTAAACTAGTTTTAGTAGAGAGATTTTGTCAACAAGAAAGTTATTTGTCCCTAGGCAATCGATAAACTGACCGATAATCATTATTGCAATTTTATTTGAGGGAGAGGCATAAGCTAACATACTTTCTCTACTTGGATCATATGCACTTATGATTGGAACTCTAGCAAGCATCCACAACTACTAAAGATTCATTAAGGTAAAACCCAACCATAGCATTAAAGTATCAAGTCCTCTTTATCCCATACGCAAACAACCTACTTACTCGGGTCTGTGCTTCTGTCACTCACGCCACCCACCATAAGCAAATCATAAGCATATTGCAAACCCTACAGCGGGAATCCCTCACACTTGCGCGACACAGAGAGCACTATAGGACAACACCAATAATAAAACATACAACTCAAACCAATCACAATCATCAAATAGCCATTAGGACAAAACATATCTACTCAAACATCATAGGATAGCCATACATCATTGGGAAATAATATATAGCGTTGAGCACCATGTTTAAGTAGAGATTACAGCGGGTAAGAGAGAGGTTACACCGCTTCATAGAGGGGGAAGAGTTGGTGATGGTGGCGGTGAAGTTGTTGGTGAAGATTGCGGTGATGATGACCCCCCGTGGCACTCCGGCGCCACCGGAAGCAAGGGGGAGAGGGCTCCCCTTCTTCTTCTTCTTCTTCTTCTTCTTCTTCTTCTTCCTTGACCTCCTCCCTAGATGGGGGAAGGGTTTCCCCCTCTGGTCCTTGGCTCCCATGGCGTGGGAGGGGCGAGAGCCCCTCCGAGATTGGATCTATCTCTCTGTTTCTCCCAGGTTCTGCGTTCTCTCTGGCTCTGTTTCACCGTTTCGTATATATATAGAGATCCGTAACTCCGATTGGCCTAAAACCTTCGCCGTGATTTTTTTCCGAATATTAGCTTTCTTGCGGCAAAAGAAGAGCGTCAACCGCCTTACGGTGGGCTCACGAGGGTAGGGGCGCGCCCTAGGGGGGCGCCCCCTGCCTCATGACCACCTCGGGCACTGGTTCGCGTTGATTTTCCTTCCAAAATTTCCATATTTTCCAAAAATAAGCTTCGTCCGTTTTTATCCCGTTTGTCCGTTTGATATGGATATTCTGCAAACCAAAAACATGCAACAGAGAGGAACTTGCACTGGGCACTGGATCAATATGTTAGTCCCAAAAATAATATAAAAAGTTGCCAAAAAGTATATGAAAGTTGAATAATATTGGCATGGAACAATCAAAAATTATAGATATGACGGAGACGTATCAGCATCCCCAAGCTTAATTCCTGCTCGTCCTCGAGTAGGTAAATGATAAAAAAGATATTTTTTGATGTGGAATGCTACCTAACATAATCTTGATCATATGTCTAATCATGGCATGAATATTAAGACACGAGTGATTCAAAGCAATAGTCTATCATTTGACATAAAAATAATAATACTTCAAGCATACCAACCAAGCAATTATGTCTTATTGAAATAACATAGCCAAAGAAAGCTCATCCCTACAAAATCATATAGTCTGGCTATGCTCCATCTTCACCACACAAAATATTCACATCATGCACAACCCTGATGACAAGCCAATCAATTGTTTCATACTTTTGACGTTCTCAAACCTTTTCAACTTTCACGCAATACATGAGCGTGAGCCATGTACATAGCACTATAGGTGGAATAGAATATGATGATGGGGGTTATGTGGAGAAGACAAAAAGGGAGAAAGTCTCACATCAACTAGGCGTATTAACAGGCTATGGAGATGCCCATTAATAGATATCAATGTGAGGAGTAGGGATTGCCATGCAACGGATGCACTAAGAGCTATAAGTTTATGAAAGCTCAACTGGAAACTAAGTGGGTGTGCATCCAACTTGCTTGCTCATAAAGACCTCGGGCATTTGAGGAATCCCACCATCGGAATATACAAGCCAAGTTCTATAATGAAAATTCCCACTAGTATATGAAAGTGATAACTCAAGAGACTCTCTATATGAAGAACATGGTGCTACTTTGAAGCACAAGTGTGGTAAAAGGATAGTAACATTGCCCCTTCTCTCTTTTTCTCTCATTTTTTTCTTTTTTTCTTTTTTTTGGGCCTTCTCTTTTTTTATTTTGGCCTTTCTCTTTTTTTTTTCTTTTTTTTTCGTCTGGAGTCTCATCCCGACTTGTGGGGGAATCATAGTCTCCATCATCCTTTCCTCACTGGGGCAATGCTATAATAATGATGATCATCACACTTTTATTTACTTACAACTCGATACTAGAACAAAGATATGACTCTATATGAATGCCTCTGGCGGTGTACCGGGATGTGCAATGATCTAGCGTAGCAATGACATCAAAAAATGGACAAGCCATGAAAACATCATGCTAGCTATCTTACGATCATGCAAAGCAATATGACAATAAATGCTCAAGTCATGTATATGATGATGATGGAAGTTGCATGGCAATATATCTCAGAATGGCTATGGAAATGCCATGATAGGTAGGTATGGTGGCTGTTTTAAGGAAGATATAAGGAGGTTTATGTGTGACAGAGCGTATCATATCACGGGGTTTGGATGCACCGGCGAAGTTTGCACCAACTCTCGAGGTGAGAAAGGGCAATGCACGGTACCGAAGAGGCTAGCAATGATGGAAAGGTGAGAGTGCGTATAATCCATGGACTCAACATTAGTCATAAAGAACTCACATACTTAATGCAAAAATCTATTAGTCATCAAAACAAAGTACTACGCGCATGCTCCTAGGGGGATAGATTGATAAGAAAATACCATCGCTCGTCCCTGACCGCCACTCATAAGGAAGACAATCAATAAACACCTCATGCTCCGACTTCGTTACATAACGGTTCACCATACGTGCATGCTACGGGACTTGCAAACCTCACCACAAGTATTTCTCAATTTCACAATTACTCGACTAGCATGACTCTAATATCACCACCTTTATATCGCAAAACTATTGCAAGGAATCAAACATATCATATTCAGCGATCTACAAGTTTATGTAGGATTTTATGACTAACCATGTGAATGACCAGTTCCTGTCATCTCTCTAAATAGATATAAGTGAAGCAAGAGAGTTTAATTCTTTCTACAAAAGATATGCCCACGCTCTAACAAACATAAGTGAAGCAAAAGAGCATTCTACAAATGGCGGTTGTCTAAGTGAAGAGAAACAAGCAATCCAAACTTCAAATGATATAAGTGAAGCACATGAAGCATTCTATAAAGCCATACTCAAAAGATATAAGTGAAGTGCAAAGAGCATTCTATAAATCAACCAAGGACCATCTCATACCATCATGGTGCATAAAAAGAAAAAGTAAAAACCTAAATGCAAAAGACGCTCCAAGATTGCACATATCGCATGAACGAAATGAATCTGAAAACATACCTATGTTTGTTGAAGAAAGAGGGGATGCCTTCCAAGCATCCCCAAGCTTAGACGCTTGAGTCTCCTTGAATATTTACTTGGGGTGCCTCGGGCATCCCCAAGCTTGAGCTCTTGCCTCTCTTCCTTCTTCTCACATCGAGACCTTCTCAATCATCGAACACTTCATCCACACAAAACTTCAACAGAAAACTCGGTAAGATCTGTTAGTATAATAAAGCAAATCACTACTCCAAGTATTGTTGCAAACCAATTCATATTTTTTTTGCATTGTGTCTACTTTAATATAACTTTGTCATGGCTTAATCCACTGATATGAATTGATAGTTTCATCAAAACAAGCAAACTATGCATCAAAAACAGAATCTGTCTAAAGCAGAACAGTCTGTAGCAATCTGAACATTCACCATACTTCTGATAGTTGAAAAATTCTGCCAAAATTAGGAAAAATAAAATTTTGTATAGGAATACAGTGCAAAAAGAATCAGAACCATTTGACGTTCCAGCAAAAAAATGTAAAATCGCGCACTACAGCCAAAGTTTCTGTCCTGCACCGTAAAAACCATCAAGCAAATGTAAACATCCTAAAGGCAAACCTTGGAACATTATTTTTATAATACAATGGAATTGCACAAGGGGATAATTATTTTTATTGAAAAGTTTCTATAATCAAGATTCACAAAGTTTCCGTGAGCATGAACAAAGTTCAAGGCTAGCTCCCACTTCAACAATGCTTGTCTCTATCACTTTCACTTTTCTTTTTGAAAAAGCTTTGGGTTCCCCTCTTTATTTTTGTTGTTTTTAAACTATATGAAAGCACTCAACATAAATAAATGACTCTCTAAAACTTCCGGGTTGTCTCCCAGGCAGCGCTTTCTTTAAAGCCATTAAGCTAGGCATATAGTGCTCAAGTAGTGAATCCACCCGGATCCCAAGGTATATCAAAGCCAATTTTAATTAACAATGATTTGTAATTTAGTAGTGAGCACAAATCAACATATATCATGTAATGACGAAGTCTAACTCTCTTCCTATGCATCGGCATGTCATAAAAGAACAATACATGCACATGTAGTAAAGGCTAATGCATAGTATAAACATTATCTTCAATTTTATCGTATTGGAAACATAGAGAGCTGGAGATATAGTTCCTCTCTCATAATAATTGCAAGTAGGAGCAGCAAGCACATGCATATTATATCTATCAAAATCATCATGTGCAACGGTAAAAGGCAACCCATCAATATAATCCTTAATAAGTGCAAACTTCTCCGATATAGTGTAGTTGGGAGAATTCAAAAAGATAATAGGACTATCATGCGTGGGTGCAATAGCAACAATTTCATGTTTAACATAAGGAACTATAGCAAGTTCATCTCCATAAGCATAATTCATATTGGCATCTTGGCCACAAGCATAGCAAGCATCATCAAAAAGGGATATTTCAAAAGAATCAACGGGATCATAACAATCATCATAGCAATCATCCTTCCGTAAGCACGAAGGGAATTTAAACAATGTATGAGTTGAAGAGTTACTCTCATTAGAAGGTGGGCACGGGTAGCTAATCCGCTCTTCCTCCTTTTGTTCTTCGCTCTCCTCATCATCTTTTTCATCCAATGAGCTCACAGTTTCATCAATTTCTTCTTCCATAGACTCCTGCAAAATATTAGTTTCTTCTTGGGCAGCGGAGTACTCCTCAATATATTGTTTAACATAGGCATTAGAAGCATAATTCTCATAACAATATTCAAGTATGGCAAAATTTTCAGATTTGTAAAGAGTAGCATCATACTTTTCAATCAAAGAAGCAACTTCAAAAGCACCCTTAAAAGCAACAAATTCTTCAATTTGTTGAACATCATAGTAACTATAAGCACCTTTAGCATATGAAGATACGATTCCATTATCACTAAACTCACATTGGTAGGGAAGGTGTTTCTTAGGGTTTTTAGAACAACAAGTAAAATCATAATAATAGCATAAATTCCAAGCATAGCATTGCATAGTATTAATTTGATGATGCAAAAGTTTCCCCTTTTTTGAGATATACGGTGTCGCACATAACAAGCATGCTCATCTAAAGATTTGCCCTCAACTAAGCTAGTTGGGGTTTCAGCACGAGCACATAGGGATCGAAGATGATCCAAGTAATAAGCTTCAGCAGTGTGATAGATTTTGATTGGTTCTTCAACAATTGGTTCAGTAGGTATAACTATTTTTTTGGTATTTTGCGTTTCCTACCCATAACTAAAGATAGGAAACAACTAAGAACAGCAAATAAAAATTACTTAGTGATAAAGCAAACAAGCACACACGAGAATATTCACCCCACGCTATTGCTCCCCGGCAACGGCACCAGAAAAAGGTCTTGATAACCCACAAGTATAGGGGATCAATTGTAGCCTCTTTCGATAAGTAAGAGTGTCGAACCCAACGAGGAGCTAAAGGTAGAACAAATATTCCCTCAAGTTCTATCGGCCACCGATACAACTCTACGCACGCTTGACGTTCGCTTTACCTAGAACAAGTATGAAACTAGAAGTACTTTGTAGGTGTTTTTGGGTAAGCTTGCAAGAAAGTAAAGAACACGAAAATAAAAGCTAGGGGCTGTTTAGATAAATACACAACTAAATTAGTTTTAGTAGAGAGCTTTTGTCAACAAGAAAGTTATTTGTCCCTAGGCAATCGATAACTAGACCGGTAATCATTATTGCAATTTTATTTGAGGGAGAGGCATAAGCTAACATACTTTCTCTACTTGGATCATATGCACTTATGATTGGAACTCTAGCAAACATCCACAACTACTAAAGATTCATTAAGGTAAAACCCAACCATAGCATTAAAGTATCAAGTCCCCTTTATCCCATACGCAAACAACCTATTTACTCGCGTCTGTGCTTCTGTCACTCACGCCACCCACCATAAGCAAATCATAAGCATATTACAAACCCTACAGCGGGAATCCCTCACGCTTGCGCGACACAGAGAGCACCATAAGACAACACCAATAATAAAACATACAACTCAAACCAATCACGATCATCAAATAGCCATTAGGACAAAACAGATCTACTCAAACATCATGGGATAGCCATACATCATTGGGAAATAATATATAGCGTTGAGCACCATGTTTAAGTAGAGATTACAGCGGGTAAGAGAGAGAGGTTACACCGCTTCATAGAGGGGGGAAGAGTTGGTGATGGTGGCGGTGAAGTTGTTGGTGAAGATTGCGGTGATGATGATGACCCCCGGTGGCACTCCGGCGCCACCGGAAGCAAGGGGGAGAGGGCCCCCCTTCTTCTTCTTCCTCGACCTCCTCCCTAGATGGGGGAAGGGTTTCCCCTCTGGTCCTGGCTCCCATGGCGTGGGAGGGGCGAGAGCCCCTCCGAGATTGGATCTATCTCTCTGTTTCTCCCTGGTTCTGCGTTCTCTCTGGCTTTGTTTCATCGTTTCATATATATATGGAGATCCGTAACTCCGATTGGCCTGAAACCTTCGCCGTGATTTTTTTTCCGAATATTAGTTTTCTTGCGGCAAAAGAAGAGCGTCAACCGCCTTACGGTGGGCTCACAAGGGTAGGGGCACGCCCTAAGGGGGGGCGCCCCCTGCCTCGTGACCACCTCGGGCACTGGTTCGTGTTGATTTTCCTTCCGAATTTTCCATATTTTCCAAAAATAAGCTCCGTCCGTTTTTATCCCGGTTGTCCGTTTGATATGGATATTCTGCGAAACCAAAAACATGCAACAGAGAGGAACTTGCACTGGGCACTGGATCAATATGTTAGTCCCAAAAATAATATAAAAAGTTGCCAAAAAGTATATGAAAGTTGAATAATATTGGCATGGAACAATCAAAAATTATAGATATGACGGAGACGTATCAACTGGATCTCTTTTACCATGAATTACAATGTCTAGTCAGTCCTTGGTCTTTAAAGGTGCTCTGCATTTATGTTTCTCAACTGATTGTTTTGAGAAAGTGTTGTCATCCGAGATTTATTATTATTGCTTGCTAGTTGATTATGCTATTGATATGAGTAAACTTGAGACCTAAGCGTTATTGTGAATGTGGTTAGTTATAATCTTTGCTGAAAACTTGAATGCTGGCTTTACATATTTACAACAACAAGAGCAAATAGAGTTTGTAAAAGTTTTTCTTTATCACTTTCAGTTTGTCAACTGAATTGCTTGAGGACAAGCAAAGGTTTAAGCTTGGGAGAGTTGATACGTCTCCAACGTATCTACTTTTCCAAACACTTTTGCCCTTGTTTCGGACTCTAACTTGCATGATTTGAATGGAACTAACCCGGATTGACGTTGTTTTCAGCAAAATTACCATGGTGTTATTTATTGTAATGCCCCAAGACTGGAGCTTCAGATGCCTTCCATGTTTCCGAGTGTTGTCGGGTGATTCGTTTTGGTTCGTTGCATCATGTGCATTGCATCATGTCATCAGGTCATAAGTCTTTTGCATCTCAACTAAATAATTTGTATGGATCTTTGATCCATTTATATCGAGGGAATTCACATGGTGATTCTCTTTATAACATATCCTCCCGATATTAGGGAGCTATATTAAATCTTCCATTTTGGGAATCACCTATAACACACTTGCAATTTATGACATGCCCTTTTCCGCTTCAAGTTTGGTCCCCAAACTTGTCCTGTTATTTCTTTCATCACTTCCCCAAGCTCCACCTAAATTCTCAACATTTCTGGGCACTTCAAAACCCTAGCCCTAGTTCAAACCATTTGATTAAACTCAAATGAGTTTGAATTCATATCTTCCGATCTTACCACTTCTAATTTTCTCGGACCATGCATATTTTTAAGAGTCCGGGAAAATTGTCCTCGTGCCTAGATTCCGCCCCTACCTTCTCTTTCTTTTCTTTATCTTTTTCTATCTTGTTTTAATGGAAAAGCATGTTGAGTAGGGAGGGAGAGAAAGCCCAGCCGACGCCCTCACCACTTGGCCGGCCTCCCAAGGCCCACTCCCCGTCTAACCCTAGCGCACCATCACCCGATCCCCTGTACCCCCTCCTCTCTATTCCCTTGCGCCGCCAGCGCTGATCCCCTCGATTCCCCTTGTCCTCCTCCCGAGCGCTCCCACACACATGCTGCGCCCGATCCTCCCCAGCGCCGCGCTGCGCCGGATCCTCCCCAGCACCGCCTGGAGCCTTGTGTGTCCCTTCTCCTCCTCCGCCTGGAACCTGCGCAGCCGCGCCTCCCTCTCCTCCGTGCCTGCGCGTTGCCCGGCGCCTCCTCCTCTCACACCCTGACATTGGCCTTCGGCCATGGTGCCGCACCGCGACCACGGGAGCAGGAGCTGGAGCTCCTCGGCTCGCGCACCTACGCCCGTCCCTGGAGGTCTCCTTCCTCTCGTCCTCGAGCTTGCCTCGATCTCCAATGCCGCCGGAGCACCAGCAGCCAACAAGAGCTCGCCGGCGGCGACCAACAGGAGCGCATCTTCGACGCCGGTCCTCATCCGTAGCACCCCGGCGCCGCTGCACCCTATTTTCGACCCGGTCTGGCCGAGATCGGTCCGTCCTGCTTCGCCAGCCTCCTCCTGCGCCCGAACCTGCTCCGCCCTTCAGCCTCTATGCGCCCCAAGCCCTGTGTCGTCGGCCTCGCCTCTGCTTCGAGCAGGAGACGAGCGCCCGCCACTGCCTCGATCTGCGATGCCCGAGGCCACTTGGCTTTGTTTCGATCTGGATGCGTCGAGACCATCGTTGCAATGTTGCGACCTCTGCCCCGGAGTACCTCAAGTTCGTCTACATGAAACTGCCAAGTACCTCTACGCACGGATACCATCAAGTACCTACACCGGCAAGGCTACACGAACGTTCGTTCCACTACAACACCGAAACGGCAAGGTCGACTATGTTTTGTTGCCCCGTCCGAGTCATCAAGTACCCGAAGACCATATTGGCACCAAGTACATCTACCGCCGTCTTCGGAATCGCTAAGAATGTCAAGCACCCCTTCAAGATGACGAGACCGACAAGTTCAAATGACCCCAAGTACCTCTCCGAAAACGAGACATATATCGCTACTGTCGCAAGAATCGAGACCGACAAGTCCGAAGATGCAAGTACCACTCCGAACCATGTACGACGACCGTCGCCAAAGACCCGTGTAACGCAAACGTCAAGTTCAACTACCGTCGTGTGAACCGCTACTTCCCACGACGACCCCGTGAACAACTACTTCCCCTTCGACACGTGTACCCCTACCGCCGAACTCGATCCGTTCCGTTCCGAAAAGGCACGCTTCGAAGGTATAACCCCGTGACGACCACCCGTGGACCATATGCATGAGTTGTATGAGATGCATGTTGGTTGTTGTAACCCGCCCGTGAACGTTAGTTGTTCCTTCGTTTCCTTGTCGCCAACTCGTGGGACACCCGGAATCCGGGAGCGCCCCACCATCTTTTGCACGCATCCGCACACTTCTCCTTTGCATCGGTATCTCAATCGAGTTACCGGAACCGGAACGCTGCCGTGGCACCATTTTTGTTATCGTTGCCGTGGCACCCCTTTCGTTTCCGCCACGATGACAAATGCTTCATAATATGCTCTTATAAACATTTTCTTTAAAACTTGCATAAAACTTGCTCATGTCATCCGCATCATGTTAACATCAATTAAAGTATTTAAAACTGTTGTTGCATTAAAATACTAAGGCATATGGGGTTTTACCGGATTCGTTATTTGTTATATCCGACCCCATTTAAATTGTTCAGATGGTGTAGTTTTGTTATGCCTCAGCTCTTGCCATGTTAAGAACATTTAATATTGTTGGGTTCATAACAAGATCGAACTAAATAAGTCACGTGGTGTTTCGTCAATATGCAACGGAGTTGCATATTGAGTTCCACTTAATTTGTAGGGTTGTTTGTGCACTTTGCCATGCCATGCTTCCTTAAACCGGACATGCATCATACTTGGTTGTGCATCATGCCATGTTCATGTGTTGGTTGTTTACTATGTTGTTTGCTTCCTTTCAGGTGTACCACTTCTCGGTAATCCGGTAACGTTGCGTTTGTGAGGATCCGTTCGACTTCGTCCATTTGTCTTCTTCTTGGACTCGTTCTTCTTCCTTGCGGGATTTCAGGCAAGATGACCATACCTTCGAAATCACTTCTATCTTTGCTTGCTAGATGCTCGCTCTTTTGCTATGCCTATGCTGCGATACCTACCACTTGCTTATCATGCCTCCCATATTGTTAAGCCAAGCCTCTAACCCACCTTGTCCTAGCAAACCGTTGTTTGGCTATGTTACCGCTTTGCTCAGCCCCTCTTATAGCATTGTTAGTTGCAGGTGAAGATGAAGTTTATTCCTTGTTGGAACATGGATATTTTGTTGGGATATCACAATATCTCTTATTTAATTAATGCATCTATATACTTGGTAAAGAGTGGAAGGCTTGGCCTTATGCCTGGTGTTTTGTTCCACTCTTGCCGCCCTAGTTTCCGTCATACCGGTGTTATGTTCCTTGATTTTGCGTTCCTTGCACGGTTGGGTTATAATGGGAACCCCTTGACAGTTCGCTTTGAATAAAACTCCTCCAGCAAGGCCCAACCTTGGTTTTACCATTCGCCACCTACCCTTTTTCCCTTGGGAGTCGCGCATCCCGAGGGTCATCTTTATTTTAACCCCCCCGGGGCCAGTGCTTGTCTAGGTGTTGGTCTGAACCAGAGCCACTTGCGGCGCCACCTCGGGGAAACTTGAGGGCTGGTTTTAGCTGTACGTAGTGTTCATCCGATGTTGCCCTGAGAACGAGATATGTGCAGCTCCTATCAGGATGTCGACGCATCGGGCGGTCTTGCTGGTCTTGTTTTACCATTATCGAGATGTCTTGTAACCGGGATGCCGAGTCTGATCGGATTGTCTTGGGAGAAGGAATATCCTTCGTTGACCGTGAGAGCTTGTGATGGGCTAAGTTGGGACACCCCTGCAGGTTTATGAACTTTCGAAAGCCGTGCCCGCGGTTATGGGCAGATGAGAATTTGTTAATGTCCGGTTGTAGAAAACCTGAAACTTAACTTTATTAAAATGCATCAACCGCGTGTGTAACCGTGATGGTCTCTTCTCGGTGGAGTCCGCGAAGTGAACACGGTGTTGGAGTAATGCTTGACGTAGGTTGTTCTAGGATCACTTCTTGATCATAGTTTCTCGAACGTGCTTTGCCTTCTCTTCTCGCTCTCATTTGCGTATGTTAGCCACCAAATATGCTAGTCGCTTGCTGCAGCTCCACCTCTTACCTTTTACCCTACCTATAATCTTAAATAGTCTTGATCGCGAGGGTGTGAGATTGCCGAGTCCCCGTGACTCACAGATTCTTTAAAAACCAGCTTGCAGGTGCCGTTGAACCGTGCAGGTGACGCAACCTAGCTCAAGGAGGAGCTCGATGAAGATCTCGTTCTTTATGTTGTTCTGTTTCCAGTTGATCAGTAGTGGAGCCCAGTTGGGGTCGATCGGGGATCTGTGTAGCGTTTGGGGTAGTCTTCTTTTATTTTGGTTCCGTAGTCGGACCCTGATTGTATCTGGATGATGTAATGCTTTATTCATGTATTGTGTGAAGTGGCGATTGTAAGCCAACTATGTATCTCTTTCCCTTATGTATTACATGGGTTGTGTGAAGATTACCTCACTTGCGACATTTCTTTCAATGCGGTTATGCGTCTAAGTTGTGCTTCGACACGTGGGAGATATAGTCGCATCGAGGGCGTTACATTTATGTGCAGAAACAAACGTTCTTGGAATGACCTGAAACTTCACGGAGCAACTCTTTGGAAAATATAAAAAATACCTGCAAAAGATGAAGGCCAGGGGGCCCACCACCTCTCCACGAGGGTGGGGGGTGCGCCCCCTACCTCGTGGGCCCCTGGTGCCTCTCCGACTCCAACTCCATATATTGTGTTTCGGGGAAAAAATCAGAGAGAAGAATTCATCGCGTTTTACGATACGGAGCTGCCGCCAAGCCCTAAAACCTCTCGGGAGGGCTGATCTGGAGTCCGTTCGGGGCTCCAAAAAGGGGAATCCGTTGCCATCGTCATCATCAACCATCCTCCATCACCAATTTCATGATGCTCACCGCCGTGTGTGAGTAATTCCATCATAGGCTTGCTGGACGGTGATGGGTTGGATGGGATCTATCATGTAATCGAGTTAGTTTTGTTAGGGTTTGATCCCTAGTATCCACTATGTTCTAAGATTGATGTTGCTATGACTTTGCTATGCTTAATGCTTGTCACTAGGGCCCGAGTGCCATGATTTCAGATCTGAACCTATTATGTTTTCATCAATATATTAGTGTTCTTGATCCTATCTTGCAAGTCTATAGTCACCTATTATGTGTTATGATCCGTTAACCCCGAAGTGACAATAATCGGGATACTTACTGGTGATGACCATAGTTTGAGGAGTTCATGTATTCACTATGTGTTAATTCTTTGTTTCGGTACTCTATTAAAAGGAGGCCTTAATATCCCTTAGTTTCCGTAAGGACCCCGCTGCCACGGGAGGGTAGGACAAAAGATGTCATGCAAGTTCTTTTCCATAAGCACGCATGACTATATTCGGAATACATGCCTACATTATATCAATGAACTGGAGCTAGTTCTGTGTCACCCTAGGTTATGACTGTTACATGATGAACCACATCCGGCATAATTCTCTATCACCGATCCATTGCCTACGAGCTTTTCCATACATTGTTCTTCGCTTATTTACTTTCCCGTTGCTATTTCTATCATCACTACAAAATACCAAAAACATCACTTTTACTACTGTTACCTTTTGCTACCGTTACCACTACTATCATATTACTTTGCTACTAAATACTTTGCTGCAGATACTAAGTTTCCAGGTGTGGTTGAATTGACAACTCAGCTGCTAATACTTGAGAGTATTCTTTGGCTCCCCTTGTGTGGAATCAATAAATTTGGGTTGAATACTTTACCCTCGAAAACTGTTGCGATCCCCTATACTTGTGGGTTATCAAGACTATTTTGTGGCGCCGTTGCCGGGGAGCATAGCTCTATTCTTTGACTCACTTGGGATTTATATCTGCTTATCATTATGAAGAACTCTAAAGATCGAAGAACCAAGATTTATCCCTCAACTACGAGGGGAGGTAAGGAACTGCCATCTAGCTCTGCACTTGATTCACCTTCTGTTTTGAGTAAGCTTGCTACACCTAAAACTCCTTCTGCTATTCGTTCGGATATGTCGCATGTTATTGATGATGCTACTTCTGCTATACATGATACTTATGATGAAACTACTTCTATGCTTGATACTACTGTGCCACTTGGTGAATTTCTTTATGAACAACTTGCTAGGGCTAGAGAGATTGAAAATATTGAATTTGATAATACTAATGAAAGTGATGATGAAGAATCACTTGTTATTCCTGAGGGTTATGTTTTTGATCAAGAAGCCTCTTTAGCTATTTTAGCTTGCAAAGATAGATACGAACTTAAGAGTTTATTAGCTAAATGGAATAAGAAATCTATAAATGCTAGAATGAAACCTAACGCTGCTTTTGCTACTTCACCTATATGTGTTACCGATAAGGATTATGAATTCTTTGTTGATCCTAATATAATTACTTTGGTTGAATCTGATCCTTTTCATGGCTATGAATCTGAAACTGTTGTGGCACATCTTACTAAATTAAATGATATTGCCACCCTGTTCACTAAAGATGAGAGAACTCGCTACTTTTATATCCTTAAAATATTTCCGTTCTCATTAAAGGGTGATGCTAAGATATGGTTTAATTCTCTTGATCCTGGTTGTGTGCGTAGTCCCCAGGATATGATTTATTACTTCTCTGCTTAATATTTCCCTACTCATAAGAAACAAGCTGCTTTAAGGGATATATATTATTTTTTGTGCAAATTGAAGAAGAGAGTCTCCCACAAGATTGGGGTAGGCTTCTCCAATTACTTAATGTTTTGCCTGATCATCCTCTTAAGAAAAATGAAATACTTGGTATCTTTTATAATGGACTAACCGATGCTTCCAGAGATTACCTGGATAGTTGTGCTGGTTCTGTTTTTAGGGAAAGAACACCAGATGAAGCTGAAATTCTATTGAATAATATGTTGACAAATGAAAATAATTGGGCACCTCCGGAGCCAATTCCTGAGCCTGTCCCTAAACCAACTCCGAAGAAGAGGGGTATTCCATTTCTTAGTCCTGAAGATATGCAAGTTGCAAAGAAATCTATGAAAGAAAAAGGTATTAAAGCTGAAGATGTTAAGAATTTACCTCCTATTGAAGAAATACATGGTCTTAATCCTTTACCTATTGAAGAAACTCATGGTCTTGATAACCCGACACAGGTAGTAAAGGTAAATTCTCTCTATAGATATGATAAAGCTAAAATCCCATTTACTAAGTTTGCCATCCCATGCTTAGATGATTTTGATAAATTTATGGCTAAGCAAGAAGACTATAATGCTTATTTTGGTAGACAATTGAAATACAATTCAAATATGCTTGAACACTTGGATGATTATATGGCTAATGTTAAAGGTGAACTTAAACTCATTTGTAAACATGCTTCTATGGTTACCACTCAAGTAGAACAAGTACTTAAAGCTCAAAATGACTTGCTCAATGAATTGAATAGTAAAGATAATGATAATGTTGTTAGAGTTATGACTAGAGGTGGTAGAATGACTCAAGAACCTTTGTATCCTGAAGGCCATCCTAAGAGAATTGAGCAAGATTCTCAGAGAAATAATGTAGATGCACCTAGTCCTTCTAAAAGGAAGAAAAAAGAAAAATGATAGGACTTTGCATGCTTCTAGTGAACTTGTTATTGAAACACCTGAGAACCCAAATGATATTTCTATTTCTGATGCTGAAACTCAATCTGGTAATGAACCTGAAACTAGTGATAATGTTAATGATAATGTTCATGATGATGCTCAACCTAGTAATGATAATGATATAGAAATTGAACCTGTTGTTGATCTTGATAACCGACAATCAAAGGATCAATGTTATGATAAGAAAGACTTTGTTGCTAGGAAACACGGTAAAGAAAGAGAACCATGGGTTCAGAAACCCATGCCTTTTCCTCCCAAACCATCCAAGAAAAAGGATGATGAGGATTTTGAGCGCTTTGCTGAAATGATTAGACCTATCTTTTTGCGTATGCGATTAACTGATATGCTCAAAATGAATCCTTATGCTAAGTATATGAAAGAAATTGTTACAATAAAAGAAAGATACCGGAAGCTGAAATTTCCACCATGCTTGCTAATTATTCTTTTAAGGGTGGAATACCTAAGAAACTTGGAGATCCAGGAGTACCCACTATACCATGCTCTATTAAAAGAAACTATGTTAAAACTGCTTTATGTGCTCTTGGAGCCGGTGTTAGTGTCATGCCTCTCTATTTATATCATAGACTTGATTTGAATAAGTTGACACCTATTGAAATATCTTTGCAAATGGCTAATAAATCAACTGCTATACCTATCGGTATTTGTGAGGATGTGCCCGTTGTAGTTGCAAACGCTACTATTTTAACGGACTTTGTTATTCTTGATATTCCCGATGACGATAGTATGTCTATTATTCTTGGAAGACCCTTTTTGAATACTGCAGGGGCTGTCATTGATTGCACTAAAGGCAATGTCACTTTTCATGTTAATGGTAATGAGCATACGGTACACTTTCCGAGGAAACAACCTCAAGTCCACAGTATCAATTCTATTGGAAAAATTCCATCGATTATATTTGGAGGTTTCCTCTTCCTACCGTCAAGAAGAAATATGATATTCTTATTATTGGGGATGTGCATATCCCGTTGAGGTAACATAGTGTTATTCGAAATTTCTCCGGTTCCATGTTATTCGGAATGAGTTCGTTAACAAGACTTGATCAACCTTGTTAGTGGATTCCTTTTGACGATCATGAGATGGATGAAACTAGAAGGCACAACTTTCTGTATCCCACTTTTACTTTCTGTTATTTGTATTAAATAAAATAGAAATAAATATTTTTCTGTCTGTTATATGATTATCCGTGCAGTATAAAAATACCCCGAAAATAAAAGTTCTCCAAATGCCCTAAAATTTAAATATGATTTTTTCTAGAATATTTGAGAATATTTGGCACTGAGAACATAGCAGGGGGGTCCTGCCCATGAGGGTGGAGGGCACTCCCTACCCCCTGGGCGTGCCCCCTGCCTCGTGGGCGCACGGTGGCCCTCCTCCACTTATTCCTGCACCCACACACTTCTTCTTCCTCCCACAAACATGAATATCCAGCTCAAGCACGAGTTCTAGCTCATCTTGCTGCCATTTTCGATCTCCTTGCTCAAAGCACCACTCACAAAAATGCTTGGGAGATTGTTCCTTGGTATGTGACTCCTCCATTGGTCCAATTAGTTTTTGTTCTAGTGCTTTATTCATTGCAAATTTTTGCTGCTTAGGTGACCCTGTTCTTGAGCTTGCATGTCAAATTTATATGGTCAAAAGTAGTTTTGATGCATGATATAGGCCCTAGGCACTTGTAGGAGTAGTTGCTATCAATATTATTGAGTTTGGTTTACTTTTATTTTGAAGTTACTAAAAAAATTCAGAATTTTTCAGAGGAAGAAAAATGCTTAGGAAAATGTTCCAAGGTGGTTCCTCAAGGAAGCAAGGACCCAGGCTTGCAATGCGTGATGCTGATGAAGAGCCACCAAGAGAAGCTCCAGCGTGTCCTTGTGAGTGGCCTTCGAAAAACTTTATGGATCGAGCGGGAATTAAGGAAGAATTTAACGCATATTTGCATAACGATCATCTTGTGAGTTTCGAGGAAGAGAAGTGCAGCCAGTATCACAACCTCACCAGTACCTTTGTGAGGAGGTTTGAATTTTCAACTTCACTTAATTCTCCAACTGTCCTGTTTGATCTTTATGAAAATTCTTATACTATGGACTTAGAGGATTTTACCACTTCTTGCTAACTTCCACAATGGGGTAGCATAAGGGATCCTCGCAAATCTGAATTTAGAGATTTTCTTGCTAGCATAACTATGGGAGAATCTAGAGTATAACACAAGCCACCATAGGGAGCATTCACTTTCCAGCTATACATTATTTTGCTCTGTTCATAGGTAGATGCATAAATGGTAAAGATGAAGCATGTTATATGTGTGTTCCTAACCTCAGTATTCTTAGGAGTGTTGTGCTGGGAGACAAATCTTATAATTTGGGAGCCATTGTTGCACGTAGGTTGCATCTTAATAGATTTAATTGAGATTTCTTTGGAGGAATTTATGCAACCTGCATAGCTAATTTTCTTGGTATAGCCATACACGAAGATGATATTGAATTACCTCCTGCTTACCTAGACTTTAATGCTATGGTTCACCACCAGTTTGTCGAGAGGAATGAATAACCTCTCCAGTATCGACTAATCTTTGACAGACGCTGTGCTGTCCATATTACAATCCCTGCTCCTGCTTTCTTTGATCATCAGGCAAAAGGAAGATATACTATCACCAGAGAGGAGGCAGATTAGTACGAGAGGAGAGCGGAGGCCGCTCGTCGCCACGCTACAGCTCAGCAGGCAATAGCCGCTGCATCGCAGTACGACCCCAACTATTATTATGGATATCCGCCAGGCCAGCCGTGGCCATAGACCAACTTAGGCCAAAAACCTAAGCTTGGGGGAGTACGTATTTCCCACAGACATTACATTTATGTTCACACACTCATTGCCAGATGTCGGTGCTCATACTTTTTCATTGTATCATCCATGCTAGTTTATTTCCCTTTTTATACTTTCTTCTTGTGTGTTTGATAAACCTTAAGAAAAACAAACAAAAAAATTTAGTTGTAGCTTTTAATTAGTTTACTTTCCATGCTTGTAGTAGTAATAAAAAAACCAAAAATATTTCATGTTCTTCTTTTGCTTGTTGGGAGCTTTCCCGTGTAAATAGTTTTATTTCTTTTCTTTTCTTTGGGGGTCGATAGGAGAAGACCATGATTAAATTGTTGAAGTGGCTCTTATATGCATAAATGTTGATCTGACGAAAGAGTCCATATTGCCTTGTCTTCTCCTGTTTATTGAATGATTGCAGATTCCAGCTTAGTCCAATGCATGTGCACTATTATTATTATTATTCACATTGTTCGGTCATGCAAGTGAAAGGCAATTATGACGATATATGATGGACTGACTGAGATGAGAAAAGTTGGTATGAACTCGACCTCTTTTGTTTTTGTAAATATGATTAGTTCATCGTTCCCGATTCAGCCTATTATGAATAAACATGTTTGCAATGACAACTAGAGATCATAATTTCTTGTGACATGCTTGATTATCTATGAGTTATAATGGTTTACCTTGCGTGCCAACATGCTATTGAAATGGTTATGATGTGGTACGATAGGGTTGTATCCTCCTCTGAATGATTTAAGTGACTTGCCTTGGCGCATGTTCATGAAGGAAATATGCCCTAGAGGCAATAATAAAGTTATTATTTATTTCCTTATATCATGATAAATGTTTATTATTCATGCTAGAATTGTATTAACCGGAAACATAATACATGTGTGAATACATAGACAAACAGAGTGTCACTAGTATGCCTCTACTTGACTAGCTCATTAATCAAAGATGGTTATGTTTCCTAACCATGAACAAGGAGTTGTTATTTAATTAACGGGATCACATCATTAAGTGAATGATCTGATTGACATGACCCATTCCATTAGCTTAGCACCCGATCGTTTAGTATGTTGCTATTGCTTTCTTCATGACTTATACATGTTCCTATAACTATGAGATTATGCAACTCCCGTTTGCCGGAGGAACACTTTGTGTGCTACCAAACGTCACAACGTAAGTGGGTGATTATAAAGGAGCTCTACAGGTGTCTCCAAAGGTACATGTTGGGTTGGCGTATTTCGAGATTAGGATTTGTCACTCCGATTGTCGGAGAGGTATCTCTGGGCCCTCTCGGTAATGCACATCACTTAAGCCTTGCAAGCATTGCAACTAATGAGTTAGTTGCGGGATGATGTATTACAGAACGAGTAAAGAGACTTGCCGGTAACGAGATTGAACTAGATATTGGAATACCGACGATCGAATCTCGGGCAAGTAACATACCGATGACAAAGGGAACAACGTATGTTGTTATGCGGTCTGACCTATAAAGATCTTCGTAGAATATGTAGGAGCCAATATGGGCATCCAGGTCCCACTATTGGTTATTGACCGGAGACATGTCTCGGTCATGTCTACATTGTTCTCGAACCCGTAGGGTCCGCACGCTTAAGGTTACGATGACAATTATATTATGAGTTTATGCATTTTGATGTACCGAAGTTTGTTCAGAGTCCCGGATGTGATCACGGGCATGACGAGGAGTCTCAAAATGGTCGAGACATAAAGATTGATATATTGGAAGCCTATGTTTGGATATCGGAAGTGTTCCGGGTGAAATCGGGATTTTACCGGAGTACCGGGAGGTTACCGGAACCCCCCGGGAGCTATGTGGGCCATAGTGGGCCTTAGTGGAAAAGAGAAGAGGCAGCCCAACATGGGCCGCGCGCCCCTTCCCTCCCTTGGTCCGAATAGGACAAGGAGAGGGGGCCGGCCCCTCTCTCTCTCTTTTTCCCCCTCCGCGAATCCTATTCCAACTAGGATTGGGGGGGGGGGGGAATCCTACTCCCAGAGGGAGTAGGACTCTCCTGGCGCGCCTCTCCTAGGCCGGCCGCACCCCCCCTTTAGTCCTTTATATATGGAGGCAGGGGCACCCCAGAGACACACAAGTTGATTCACGTGATCTTATTCTTAGCCGTGTGCGGCGCCCCCAGCCACCATAGTCCTCGATAATATTGTAGCGGTGCTTAGGCGAAGCCCTGTAGCAGTAGTGCATCAAGATCGTCACCACGCCGTCGTGCTGACGGAACTCTTCCCCGACACTTTGCTGGATCGGAGTCCGGGGATCGTCATCGAGCTGAACGTGTGCTAGAACTCGGAGGTGCCGTAGTTTCGGTGCTTGATTGGTCGGGCCATGGAGACGTACGACTACATCAACCAAACGCTTCCATTGTCGATCTACTAGGGTACGTAGATCATACTCTCCCCTCTCGTTGCTATGAATCACATGATCTTGCGTGTGCGTAGGAATTTTTTTGAAATTACTATGTTCCCCAATAGTGGCATCCGAGCCTAGGTTTTATATGTTGATGTTATATGCACGAGTAGAACACAAGTGAGTTGTGGGCGATATAAGTCATACTGCTTACCAGCATGTCATACTTTGGTTCGGCGGTATTGTTGGATGAAGCGGCCCGGACCGACATTACGCGTACGCTTACGCGAGACCGGTTCTCCCGACGTGCTTTGCACAGAGGTGGCTTGTGGGTGACAGTTTCTCCAACTTTAGTTGAATCGAGTGTGGCTACGCCCGGTCCTTGCGAAGGTTAAAACAGCACCAACTTGACAAACTATCGTTGTGGTTTTGATGCGTAGGTAAGATTAGTTCTTGCTTAAGCCCGTAGCAGCCACGTAAAACTTGCAACAACAAAGTAGAGGACGTCTAACTTGTTTTTGCAGGGCATGTTGTGATGTGATATGGTCAAGACATGATGCTAATTTTTATTGTATGAGATGATCATGTTTTGTAACCGAGTTATCGGCAACTGGCAGGAGCCATATGGTTTTCGTTTTATTGTATGCAATGCAGTCGCGATGTAATGCTTTACTTTATCACTAAGCGGTAGCGATAGTCATGGAAGCACAAGCTTGGCGAGACGACAATGATGCTACGATGGAGATCAAGGTGTCACGCCGGTGACGATGATGATCACGACGGTGCTTCGGAGATGGAGATCACAAGCACAAGATGATGATGGCCATATCATATCACTTATATTGATTGCATGTGATGTTTATCTTTTATGCATCTTATCTTGCTTTGATTGACGGTAGCATTATAAGATGATCTCTCACTAATTATCAAGAAGTGTTCTCCCTGAGTATGCACCGTTGCGAAAGTTCTTCATGCTGAGACACCACGTGATGGTCGGGTGTGATAGGCTCTACGTTCAAATACAATGGGTGCAAAACAGTTGCACACGCGGAATACTCAGGTTATACTTGACGAGCCAAGCATATACAGATATGGCCTCGGAACACGGAGACCGAAAGGTCAAGCGTGAATCATATAGTAGATATGATCAACATAGTGATGTTCACCAATGAAACTACTCCATCTCACGTGATGATCGGACATGGTTTAGTTGATTTGGATCACGTAATCACTTAGAGGATTAGAGGGATGTATATCTAAGTGGGAGTAACTTAAATTTATCATGAAACTTAGTACCTAATAAGTATCTTGCTTGTTTATGCTTGTTTGTAGATAGATGGCTCGTGCTGTTGTTCCGTTGAATTTTAATGCGTTCCTTGAGAAAGCAAAGTTGAAAGATGATGGTAGCAATTACACGGACTGGGTCCGTAACTTGAGGATTATCCTCATTGCTGCACAGAAGAATTACGTCTTGGAAACACCGCTGGGTGCCAGGCCTGCTGTAGGAGCAACGCCAGAGGTTATGAACGTCTGGCAGAGCAAAATTGATGACTACTCAATAGTTCAGTGTGCCATGCTTTACGGCTTAGAATCGGGACTTCAACGACGTTTTGAACATCATGGAGCATATGAGATGTTCCAGGAGTTGAAGTTAATATTTCAAGCAAATGCCCGGATTGAGAGATATGAAGTCTCCAATAAGTTCTATAGCTGCAAGATGGAGGAGAACAGTTTTGTCAGTGAGCATATACTCAAAATGTCTGGGTATAATAATCACTTGATTCAATTGGGAGTTAATCTTCCAGATGATTGCGTCATTGACAGAATTCTTCAATCACTGCCACCAAGCTATAAGAGCTTCGTGATGAACTATAATATGCAAGGGATGAATAAGACTATTCCCGAACTCTTCGCAATGCTGAAAGCTGCGGAGGTGGAAATCAAGAAGGAGCATCAAGTGTTGATGGTAAACAAGACCACTAGTTTCAAGAAAAAGGGCAAAGGGAAGAAGAAGGGGAACTTCAAGAAGAACAACAAACAAGTTGCTGCTCAAGAGAAGAAACCCAAGTCTGGACCTAAGCCTGAAACTGAGTGCTTCTACTGCAAGCAGACTGGTCACTAGAAGTGGAACTGCCCCAAGTATTTGGCGGATAAGAAGGATGGCAAGGTGAACAAAGGTATATGTGATATACATGTTATTGATGTGTACCTTACTAATGCTCGCAGTAGCACCTGGGTATTTGATACTGGTTCTGTTGCCATTATATGCAACTCGAAACAGGGACTACGGATTAAGCGAAGATTGGCTAAGGACGAGGTGACGATGCGCGTGGGAAACGGTTCCAAAGTCGATGTGATCGCAGTCGGCATGCTACCTCTACATCTACCTTCGGGATTAATATTAGACCTAAATAATTGTTATTTGGTGCCAGCGTTAAGCATGAACATTATATCTGGATCTTGTTTGATGCGAGACGGTTATTCATTTAAATCAGAGAATAATGGTTGTTCTATTTATATGAGTAATATCTTTTATGGTCATGCACCCTTGAAGAGTGGTCTATTCTTATTGAATCTTGATAGTAGTAACACACATATTCATAATGTTGAAGCCAAAAGATGCAGAGTTGATAATGATAGTGCAACTTATTTGTGGCACTGCCGTTTAGGTCATATCGGTGTAAAGCGCATGAAGAAACTCCATACTGATGGACTTTTGGAACCACTTGATTATGAATCACTTGGTACTTGCGAACCGTGCCTCATGGGCAAGATGACCAAAACACCGTTCTCCGGTACTATGGAGAGAGCAACAGATTTGTTAGAAATCATACATACAGATGTATGTGGTCCGATGAATATTGAGGCTCGTGGCGGATATCATTATTTTCTCACCTTCACAGATGACTTAAGCAGATATGGGTATATCTACTTAATGAAACATAAGTCTGAAACGTTTGAAAAGTTCAAAGAATTTCAGAGTGAAGTTGAAAATCATCGTAACAAGAAAATAAAGTTTCTACGATCTGATCGTGGAGGAGAATATTTGAGTTACGAGTTTGGTGTACATTTGAAAAATTGTGGAATAGTTTCGCAACTCACGCCACCCGGAACACCACAGCGCAATGGTGTGTTCGAACGTCGTAATCGTACTTTACTAGATATGGTGCGATCTATGATGTCTCTTACTGATTTACCGCTATCGTTTTGGGGATACGCTCTAGAGACGGCCGCATTCATGTTAAATAGGGCACCATCAAAATCCGTTGAGACGACGCCTTATGAATTGTGGTTTGGCAAGAAACCAAAGTTGTCATTTCTGAAAGTTTGGGGCTGCGATGCTTATGTGAAAAAGCTTCAACCTGATAAGCTCGAACCCAAATCGGAGAAATGTGTCTTCATAGGATATCCAAAGGATACTATTGGATACACCTTCTATCACAGATCCGAAGGCAAGACTTTTGTTGCTAAGTTCGGAAACTTTCTAGAGAAGGAGTTTCTCTCGAAAGAAGTGAGTGGGAGGAAAGTAGAACTTGACGAGGCAACTGTACCTGCTCCCTTATTGGAAAGTAGTGCATCACAGAAAACTGTTTCTGTGACACCTACACCAGTGAGTAAGGAAGCTAATGATGATGATCATGAAACTTCAGAACAAGATACTACTGAACCTCGTAGATCAACCAGAGTAAGATCCGCGCTAGAGTGGTACGGTAATCCTGTTCTGCAAGTCATGCTACTAGATCATGATGAACCTACAAACTATGAAGAAGCGATGGTGAGCCCAGATTCCGCAAAGTGGCCTGAAGCCATGAAATCTGAGATGGGATCCATGTATGAGAACAAAGTATGGACTTTGGTTGACTTGCCCGATGATCGCAAGCAATTGAGAATAAATGGATCTTCAAGAAGAAGACTGACGCTGACGGTAATATTACTGTCTACAAAGCTTGACTTGTCGCAAAAGGTTTTCGGCAAGTTCAAGGGATTGACTACGATGAGACCTTCTCACCCGTAGCGATGCTTAAGTCTGTCCGAATCATGTTAGCAATTGCCGCATTTTATGATTATGAAATTTGGCAGATGGATGTCAAAACTGCATTCCTGAATGGATTTCTGGAAGAAGAGTTGTATATGATGCAACCAGAAGGTTTTGTCTATCCAAAGGGAGCTAACAAAGTGTGCAAGCTCCAGCGATCCATTTATGGACTGGTGCAAGCCTCTCGGAGTTGGAATAAACATTTTGATAGTGTGATCAAAGCATTTGGTTTTATACAGACTTTTGGAGAAGCCTGTATTTACAAGAAAGTGAGTGGGAGCTCTATAGCATTTCTGATATTATATGTAGATGACATATTACTAATTGGAAATGATATAGAATTTCTGGATAGCATAAAGGGATACTTGAATAAGAGTTTTTCAATGAAAGACCTCGGTGAAGCTGCTTACATATTAGGCATTAAGATCTATAGAGATAGATCAAGACGCTTAATTGGACTTTCACAAAGCACATACCTTGACAAAGTTTTGAAAAAGTTCAAAATGGATCAAGCAAAGAAAGTGTTCTTGCCCGTGTTACAAGGTGTGAAGTTGAGTAAGACTCAATGCCCGACCACTGCAGAAGATAGAGAGAATATGAAAGATGTTCCCTATGCTTCAGCCATAGGCTCTATCATGTATGTAATGTTGTGTACCAGACCTGATGTGTGCCTTGCTATAAGTCTAGCAGGGAGGTACCAAAGTAATCCAGGAGTGGATCACTGGACAACGGTCAAGAACATCCTGAAGTACCTGAAAAGGACTAAGGATATGTTTCTCGTATATGGAGGTGACAAAGAGCTCATCATAAACGGTTACGTTGATGCAAGCTTTGACACTGATCCGGACGATTCTAAATCGCAAACCGGATACGTGTTTACATTAAACGGTGGAGCTGTCAATTGGTGCAGTTCTAAACAAAGCGTCGTGGCGGGATCTACATGTGAAGCGGAGTACATAGCTGCTCCGGAAGCAGCAAATGAAGGAGTCTGGATGAAGGAGTTCATATCCGATCTAGGTGTCATACCTAGTGCATCGGGTCCAATGAAAATCTTTTGTGACAATACTGGTGCAATTGCCTTGGCAAAGGAATCCAGATTTCACAAGAGAACCAAGCACATCAAGAGACGCTTCAATTCCATCCGGGATCTAGTCCAGGTGGGAGACATAGAGATTTGCAAGATACATACAGATCTGAATGTTGCAGACCCATTGACTAAGCCTCTTCCACGAGCAAAACATGATCAGCACCAAGGCTCCATGGGTGTTAGAATCATTACTGTGTAATCTAGATTATTGACTCTAGTGCAAGTGGGAGACTGAAGGAAATATGCCCTAGAGGCAATAATAAAGTTATTATTTATTTCCTTATATCATGATAAATGTTTATTATTCATCCTAGAATTGTATTAACCGGAAACATAATACATGTGTGAATACATAGACAAACAGAGTGTCACTAGTATGCCTCTACTTGACTAGCTCGTTAATCAAAGATGGTTATGTTTCCTAACCATGAACAAGGAGTTGTTATTTGATTAACGGGATCACATCATTAAGTGAATGATCTGATTGACATGACCCATTCCATTAGCTTAGCACTCGATCGTTTAGTATGTTGCTATTGCTTTCTTCATGACTTATACATGTTCCTATAACTATGAGATTATGCAACTCCCGTTTGCTGGAGGAACACTTTGTGTGCTACCAAACGTCACAACATAACTGGGTGATTATAAAGGAGCTCTACAGGTGTCTCCAAAGGTACATGTTGGGTTGGCGTATTTCGAGATTAGGATTTGTCACTCCGATTGTCGGAGAGGTATCTCTGGGCCCTCTCGGTAATGCACATCACTTAAGCCTTGCAAGCATTGCAACTAATGAGTTAGTTGCGGGATGATGTATTACAGAACGAGTAAAGAGACTTGCCGGTAACGAGATTGAACTAGGTATTGGAATACCGACGATCGAATCTCGGGCAAGTAACATACCGATGACAAAGGGAACAACGTATGTTGTTATGCGGTCTGACCGATAAAGATCTTCATAGAATATGTAGGAGCCAATATGGGCATCCAGGTCCCGCTATTGGTTATTGACCGGAGACATGTCTCGGTCATGTCTACATTGTTCTCGAACCCGTAGGGTCCGCACACTTAAGGTTACGATGACAGTTATATTATGAGTTTATGCATTTTGATGTACCGAAGTTTGTTCGGAGTCCCGGATGTGATCACGGACATGACGAGGAGTCTCGAAATTGTCGAGACATAAAGATTGATATATTGGAAGCCTATGTTTGGATATCGGAAGTGTTCCGGGTGAAATCGGGATTTTACCGGAGTACCGGGAGGTTACCGGAACCCCCCGGGAGCTATGTGGGCCATAGTGGGCCTTAGTGGAAAAGAGAAGAGGCAGCCCAACATGGGCCGCGCACCCCTCCCCTCCCTTGGTCCGAATAGGACAAGGAGAGGGGGCCGGCCCCTCTCTCTCTCTTTTCCCCCCTCCGCGAATTCTATTCCAACTAGGATTGGGGGGGGGGATCCTACTCCCAGAGGGAGTAGGACTCCCAGGCGCGCCTCTCCTAGGCCGGCCGCACCCCCCCTTTAGTCCTTTATATACGAGGCAGGGGCACCCCAGAGACACACAAGTTGATTCACGTGATCTTATTCTTAGCCGTGTGCGGCGCCCCCAGCCACCATAGTCCTCGATAATATTGTAGCGGTGCTTAGGCGAAGCCCTGCAGCAGTAGTGCATCAAGATCGTCACCACGCCGTCGTGCTGACGGAACTCTTCCCCGACACTTTGCTGGATCGGAGTCCGAGGATCGTCATTGAGCGAACGTGTGCTAGAACTCGGAGGTGTCGTAGTTTCGGTGCTTGATCGGTCGGGCCGTGGAGACGTACGACTACATCAACCAAACGCTTCCGTTGTCGATCTACTAGGGTACGTAGATCATACTCTCCCCTCTCGTTGCTATGCATCACATGATCTTGCGTGTGCGTAGGATTTTTTTTGAAATTACTACGTTCCCCAATAGTTCACGCATGTAGTTGAAACAAAATCAACATAGCCTTGACGATATTTATGTTCATGGTGGATTATATCCTACTCATGCTTGTATTCGGTGTTGATTAATTTTAATGCATGTTCATGACTGTTGTCGCTCTCTAGCTGGTCGCTTCCCAGTCTTTTGCTAGCCTTTGTTGGGGAACGTAGTAATTTAAAAAAAAATCCTACGCACACGCAAGATCATGGTGATGCACAGCAACGAGAGGGGAGAGTGTTGTCCACGTACCCTCGTAGACTGAAAGTGGAAGCGTTAGCACAACGCGGTTGATATAGTCGTACATCTTCACGATCCGACTGATCCAAGTACCGAACGCATGGCACCTCCGAGTTCAGCTCGATGACATCCCGCGAACTCTGATCCAGCAGAGCTTCACGGGAGAGTTCCGTCAGCACGACGGTGTGATGACGATGATGATGTTGCTACCGACGCAGGGCTTCGCCTAAGCACCGCTACGATATGACCGAGGTGAAATATGGTGGAGGGGGCACTACACACGGCTGGGAGAGATCAATAGATCAACTTGTGTGTCTAGAGGTGCCCCTTGCCCCCGTATATAAAGGAGCAAGGGGGAGGCCGGCCAGCCCTCTATGGGCGCGCCAGGAGGAGGTGTCCTCCTCCTAGTAGGAGTAGGACTCCCCTTTCCTACTCCTACTAGGAGGAGGAAAGGAAGGAGGAGAAGGAGAAGGAAGGAGAGGGAGGAAAAGGAGGAAAGGGGGGCCGGCCCCCTAGTCCAATTCGGTTTGGGCTAGGGGGCCGCGCGCCCTGCCTCCTCTCTTCCACCACTTGCCCCATGAGGCCCATTACTTCTTCCTCGTATTCCCGTAACTCTCCGGTACCCCCGAAAATACCCGAATCACTCGGAACTTTTCCGATGTCCGAATATAGTCGTCCAATATATCGATCTTTATGTCTCGACCATTTCGAGACTCCTAGTCATGTCCCCGATCTCATCCGGGACTCCGAACTACCTTCGGTACATCAAATCACATAAACTCATAATACAATCGTCACCGAAACTTTAAGCGTGAGGACCCTACGGGTTCGAGAACTATGTAGACATGACCGAGACTCGTCTCCGGCCAATAACCAATAGCGAAATCTGGATGCTCATATTGGCTCCCACATATTCTACGAAGATCTTTATCGGTCAAACCGCATAACAACATACGTTGTTCCCTTTGTCATCGGTATGTTACTTGCCCTAGATTCGATCGTCGGTATATCAATACCTAATTCAATCTCGTTACCGGCAAGTCTCTTTACTCGTTTCGTAATACATCACCCCACAACTAACTCATTAGTTGCAATGCTTGCAAGGCTTTAAATGATGTGCATTACCGAGAGGGCCCAGAGATACCTCTCCAACAATCGGAGTGACAAATCCTAATCTCGAAATACGCCAACCCAACAAGTACCTTTGGTGACACCTGTAGAGCACCTTTATAATCACCCAGTTATGTTGTGACATTGGTGGCACACAAAGTGTTCCCCCGGTAAACGGGAGTTGCATAATCTCATAGTCATAGGAACATGTATAAGTCATGAAGAAAGCAATAGCAACATACTAAACGATCGTGTGCTAAGCTAATGGAATGGGTCAAGTCAATCACATCATTTTCTAATGATGTGACCCCGTTAATAAAATGACAACTCATGTCTATGGCTAGGAAACTTAACCATCTTTGATTCAACGAGCTAGTCAAGTAGAGGCATACTAGTGACACACTGTTTGTCTATGTATTCACACATGTATTATGTTTCTGGTTAATACAATTCTAGCATGAATAATAAACATTTATCATGAAATAAGGAAATAAATAATAACTTTGTTATTGCCTCTAGGGCATATTTCCTTCAGTCTCCCACTTGCACTAGAGTCAATAATCTAGTTCACATCGCCATGTGATTTAACATCAATAGTTCACATCACCATGTGATTAACACCCATAGTTCACATCGTCATGTGACCAACACCCAAAGGATTTGCTAGATTCAATAATCTAGTTCACATCGCTATGTGATTAACACCCAAAGAGTACTAAGGTGTGATCATGTTTTGCTTGTGAGAGAAGTTTAGTCAACGGGTCTGCCACATTCAGATCCGTAAGTATTATGCAAATTTCTATGTCAACAATGCTCTGCACTAAGCTACTCTAGCTAATTGCTCCCACTTTAATATGTATCCAGATTGAGACTTTGAGTCATCTGGATCAGTGTCAAAACTTGCATCAATGTAACCTTTTACGATGAACCTTTTGTCACCTCCATAATCGAGAAACATATCCTTATTCCACTAAGGATAATTTTGACCAATGTCCAGTGATCTACTCCTAGATCACTATTGTACTCCCTTTCCAAACTCAGGGCAGGGTATACAATAGGTCTGGTACACAGCATGGCATACTTTATAGAACCTATGGCTGAGGCATAGGGAATGACTTCCATTCTCTCTCTATCTTCTACCGTGGTCGGGTTTTGAGTCTTACTCAACTTCACACCTTTGTAACACAGGCAAGAACTCCTTCTTTGACTATTCCATTTTGAACTACTTCAAAATCTTGTCAAGGTATGTACTCATTGAAAAACTTATCAAGCGTCTTGATCTATCTCTATAGATCTTGATGCTCAATATGTAAGAAGCTTCACCGAGGTCTTACTTTGAAAAACTCCTTTAAAACATTCCTTTATGCTTTGCAGAATAAATCTACATTATCTCCGATCAACAATATGTCATACACATATACTTATCAAAAATGTTGTAGTGCTCCCACTCACTTTCTTGTAAATACAGGCTTCACCACAAGTCTGTATAAAACTATATGCTTTGATCAACTTATCAAAGCGTATATTCCAACTCCGAGATGCTTCCACCAGTCCATAGATGGATCGTTGGAGCTTGCATATTTGGTTAGCACCTTTAGGATTGACAAAACCTTCTGGTTGCATCATATACAACTCTTCTTTAATAAATCCATTAAGGAATGTAGTTTTGTTTATCCATTTGCCAGATTTCATAAAATGCGGCAATTGCTAACATGATTCAGACAGACTTAAGCATAGATACGAGTGAGAAACTCTCATCGTAGTCAACACGTTGAACTTCTCGAAAACCTTTTTGCGACAATTCTAGCTTTGTAGATGGAAACACTACTATCAGCGTCCGTCTTACTCTTGAAGATCCATTTAATCTCAATGGCTCGCCGATCATTGGGCAAGTCAACCAAAGTCCATACTTTGCTCTCATACATGGATCTCATCTCAGATTTCATGGCCTCAAGCCATTTCGCGGAATCTGGGCTCATCATCGCTTCCTCATAGTTCGTAGGTTCGTCATGGTCAAGTAACATGACCTCCAGAACAGGATTACCGTACCACTCTGGTGCGGATCTCACTCTGGTTTACCTACGAGGTTTGGTAGTAAATTGATCTGAACTAACATGATCATCATCATTAGCTTCCTCACTAATTGGTGTAGTAGTCACAGGAACATATTTCTGTGATGAACTACTTTCCAATAAGGGAGCAGGTACAGTTACCTCATCAAGTTCTACTTTCCTCCCACTCACTTCTTTCGAGAGAAACTCCTTCTCTAGAAAGGATCCATTCTCAGCAATGAATATCTTGCCTTCGGATCTGTGATAGAAGGTGTACCCAACATTTTCTTTTGGGTATCCTATGAAGATTTACTTCTCCAATTTGGGTTCGAGCTTATCATGTTGAAACTTTTTCACATAAGCATCGCAGTCCCGAACTTTAAGAAACGACAACTTTGGTTTCTTGCCAAACCACGGTTCATACGGTGTCATCTCAACGGATTTAGATGGTGCCCTTTTTAACGTGAATGCAGCTGTCTCTAATGCACAACCCCAAAACTATAGTGGTAATCGGTGAGAGACATCATAGATCGCACCATATCTAATAAAGCACGGTTACGACGTTCGGACACACCATTACACTATGGTGTTCCAGGTGGCGTGAGTAGTGAAACTATTTCACATTGTTTTAACTGAAGGCCAGACTCGTAACTCAAATATTTTACCTCTGCGATCATATCGTAGAAACTTTTATTTTCTTGTTACGATGATTCTCCACTTCACTCTGAATTTTTTTGAACTTTTCAAATGTTTCAGACTTGTGTTTCATTAAGTAAATATACCCATATCTGCTCAAATCATCTATGAAGGTCAGAAAATAACGATACTTGCCGTGAGCCTTAACAATCATCGGACCGCATACATCAGTATGCATTATTTCCAATAAGTCAGTTGCTTGCTCCATTGTTCCGGAGAACAGAGTCTTAGTCATCTTGCCCATGAGGCATGGTTCGCAAGCATCAACTGATTCATAATCAAGTGATTCCAAAATCCCATCAGCATGGATTTTCTTCATGCGCTTTACACCAATATGACCTAAACGGTAGTGCCACAAATAAGTTGCACTATCATTATTAACTTTGCATCTTTTGGCTTCGATATTATGAAAATGTGTATCACCACGATCGAGATCCAACAAACCATTTTCATTGGGTGTATGACCATAGAAGGTTTTATTCATGTAAGCAGAATAACAATTATTCTCTAACTTACATGAATAACCGTATTGCAATAAACATGATCCAATCATATTTATGCTCAACGCAAACACCAAATAACATTTATTTAGGTTTAACACTAATCCCGAAAGTATAGGGAGTGTGCGATGATGATCATATCAATCTTGGAACCACTTCCAACACACATCGTCACTCCACCCTTAACTAGTCTCTGTTTATTTTGCAACTCCCATTTCGAGTTACTACTCTTAGCAACTGAACCAGTATCAAATACCGAGGGGTTGCTATAAACACTAGTAAAGTACACATCAATAACATGTATATCAAATATAGCTTTGTTCACTTTGCCATCCTTCTTATCCACCAAATACTTGGGGTAGTTCCGCTTCTAGTGATCAGTCCCTTTGCAGTAGAAGCACTTTGTCTCAGGCTTAGGGCCAGACTTGGGTTTCTTCACTTGAGCAGCAACTTGTTTGCCGTTATTCTTGAAGTTCCCCTTCTTCCCTTTGCCCTTTATCTTGAAACTAGTGGTCTTGTCAACCATCAACACTTGATGTTTTTCTTGATTTCTACCTTCGCCGATTTTTGCATCGCGAAGAGCTTGGGAATTGTTTTCATCATCCCTTGCATATTATAGTTCATCACTAAGTTCTACTAACTTGGTGATGGTGACTAGAGAATTCCGTCGATCACTATTTTATCTGGAAGATTAACTCCCACTTGATTCAAGCGGTTTTAGTACCCAGACAATCTAAGCACATGCTTACTGCTTGAGCTATTCTCCTCCATCTTTTAGCTATAGAACTTGTTGGAGACTTCATATCTCTCAACTCGGGTATTTGCTTGAAATATTAATTTCAACTCCTGGAACATCTCATATGGTCCATGACGTTCAAAACGTCTTTGAAATCCCGATTCTAAGTTGTTAAGCATGGTGCACTAAACTATGAAGTAGTCATCATATTGAGCTAGCCAAACGTTCATAACGTCTGCATCTGCTCCTGCAATAGGTCAGTCACCTGGCGGTGCATCAAGACATAATTCTTCTGTGTAGCAATGAGGGTAAACCTCAGATCACAGACCCAGTCCGCATCATTGCTACTATCATCTTTCAACTTAGTTTTCTCTAGGAACACATATAAAACATAGGGAAGCAATAACGCGAGCTATTGATCTACAACATAGATATGCAAATACTATCAGGACTAAGTTCATGATAAATTTAAGTTCAATTAATCATATTACTTAAGAACTCCCACTTAGAAAGACATCCCTCTAATCTTCTAAGTGATCACGTGATCCAAATCAACTAAACCATAACCGATCATCACGTGAAATGGAGTAGTTTTCAATGGTGAACATCACTATGTTGATCATATCTACTATATGATTCACACTCGACCTTTCGGTCTCAGTGTTCCGAGGCCATATCTACATATGCTAGGCTCGTCAAGTTTAACCTGAGGATTCTGCGTGTGCAAAACTGGCTTGCACCCGTTGTAGATGGACGTAGAGCTTATCACACCCGATCATCACGTGGTGTCTGGGCACGATGAACTTTGGCAACGGTGCATACTCAGGGAGAACACTTTTATCTTGAAATTTAGTGAGAGATCATCTTATAATGCTACCGTCATAAGTAAGCAAAGTAAGATGTATAAAAGATAAACATCTCATGCAATCAAAATATGTGACATGATATGGCCATCATCATCTTGTGCCTTTGATCTCTATCTCCGAAGCATCGTCATGATCTCCATCGTCACCGGCATGACACCATGATCTCCATCATCTTGATCTATATCAATGTGTCGTCACATGGTCGTCTCGCCAACTATTGCTCTTGCAACTATTGCTATCGCATAGCGATAAAGTAAAGCAATTATTTGGCGCTTGCATCTTATGCAATAGAGAGACAACCATAAGGCTTTTGCCAGTTGCCCATAACTTCAACAAAACATGATCATCTCAGACAACAACTTATATCTCATCATGTCTTGACCATATCACATCACAACATGCCCTGCAAAAACAAGTTAGACGTCCTCTACTTTGTTGTTGCAAGTTTTACGTGGCTGCTACTGGGCTTAGCAAGAACCGTTCTTACCTATGCATCAAAACCACAACGATAGTTTGTCAAGTTGGTGCTGTTTTAACCTTCGCAAGGACCGGGGATAGCCACACTCGGTTCAACTAAAGTTGGAAAACCTGACACCCGCCAGCCACCTGTGTGCAAAGCACGTCGGTAGAATCAGTCTCGCGTAAGCGTACGCGTAATGTCGGTCCGGGACGCTTCATCCAACAATACCGCCGAACCAAAGTATGACATGCTGGTAAGCAGTATGACTTATATCGCCCACAACTCACTTGTGTTCTACTCGTGCATATGACATCTACGCATAAAACCTGGCTCGGATGCCACTGTTGGGGAACGTAGTAATTTCAAAAAAAATCCTACGCACACGCAAGATCATGGTGATGCACAACAACGAGAGGGGAGAGTGTTGTCCACGTACCCTCGTAGACCGAAAGCGGAAGCGTTAGCATAATGCGGTTGATGTAGTCATACATCTTCATGATCCGACCGATCCAAGTACCGAACGCACGGCAGCTCCGAGTTCAGCTCGATGACACCCTGTGAACTCCAATCCAGCACAGCTTCACGGGAGAGTTCCGTCAGCACGATGGTGTGATGATGGTGATGATGTTGCTACCGACGCAGGGCTTCGCCTAAGCATCGCTACGATATGACCGAGGTGGAATATGGTGGAGGGGGGCATCGCACACGGCTGGGAGAGATCAACAGATCAACTTGTGTGTCTAGAGGTGCCCCTTGCCCCCGTATATAAAGGAGCAAGGGGGGAGGCCGGCCGGCCCTCTATGGGCGCGCCAGGTGGAGGTGTCCTCCTCCTAGTAGGAGTAGGACTCCCCTTTCCTACTCCTGCTAGGAGGAGGAAAGGAAGGAGAGGGAGGAAAAGGAGGAAAGGGGGTGCGGCCCCCTTGTCCAATTCGGTTTGGGCTAGGGGGGGGGGGGCGCCCTGCCTCCTCTCTTCCACCACTTGCCCATGAGGCCCATTACTTCTTCCTCGTATTCTCGTAACACCCCGGTATCCCTGAAAATACCCGAATCACTCGGAACCTTTTTGATGTCCGAATATAGTCGTCCAATATATCGATCTTTACGTCTCGACCATTTCGAGACTCCTCGTCATGTCCCCGATCTCATCCGGGACTCCGAACTACCTTCGGTACATCAAATCACATAAACTCATAATACAATCGTCACCGAAACTTTAAGCGTGCGGACCCTACGGGTTCGAGAACTATGTAGACATGACCGAGACTCGTCTCCGGCCAATAACCAATAGCGGAACCTGGATGCTCATATTGTCTCCCACATATTCTACGAAGATCTTTATCGGTCAAACCGCATAACAACATACGTTGTTCCCTTTGTCATCGGTATGTTACTTGCCCGAGATTCGATCGTCGGTATCTCAATACCTAGTTCAATCTCGTTACCGGCAAGTCTCTTTACTCGTTCTGTAATACATCATCCTGCAACTAACTCATTAGTTGCAATGCTTGCAAGGCTTTAAGTGATGTGCATTACCGAGAGGGCCCAGAGATACCTCTCTGACAATCGGAGTGACAAATCCTAATCTCGAAATACGCCAACCCAACAAGTACCTTTGGAGACACCTGTAGAGCACCTTTATAATCACCCAGTTACGTTGTGACGTTTGGTGGCACACAAAGTGTTCCTCCGGTAAACGGGAGTTGCATAATCTCATAGTCATAGGAACATGTATAAGTCATGAAGAAAGCAATAGCAACATACTAAACGATCGTGTGCTAAGCTAACGGAATGGGTCAAGTCAATCACATCATTCTCTAATGATGTGACCCCGTTAATCAAATGACAACTCATGTCTATGGCTAGGAAACTTAACCATCTTTGATTCAACGACCTAGTCAAGTAGAGGCATACTAGTGACACACTATTTGTCTATGTATTCACACATGTATTTTGTTTCCAGTTAATACTATTCTAGCATTAATAATAGACATTTATCATGAAATAAGGAAATAAATAATAACTTTATTATTGCCTCTAGGGCATATTTCCTTCAGCCTTCACCTGTACTAAGCGGGAATACTGCTTGTGCATCCAATCCCTTAAACCCCAAAGTTATTCCACATGAGTCCACTATACCTACCTATATACGGTATCTACCTGTTGTTCCAAGTAAATTTGTATGTGCCAAACTCTAAACCTTCAAATAAATATCCTGTTTTGTATGCTCGAATAGCTCATGTATCAACTAGGGTTGTCTGTATCTTCCACGTTAGGCGGGTTATTCTCAAGAGGAGTGGACTCCGCTCCTCACTCACGAGATAAATGGCTGGTCACCGGGATGCCCAGTCCCATGCTTTATGCAAACTAAATCAAAATAATTGCAAAGAAAACTCCCCCTGGGACTCTTGTTAGTTGGAGGCACTCGTTGTTTCGAGCAAGCCATGGATTGATGCTTGTTGGTGGAAGGGGGAGTATAAACTTTACAATTCTATTTGGGAACCGCCTATAATGTGTGTAGCATGGAAGATATCGCCATATCTTGGTTGTTATGTTGACAATGAAAGTATACTGCTCAGAATATTATTCATCTCTGTTTCAAAACCGAGCTCTGGCACCTCTACAAATCCCTGCTTCCCTCTGTGAAGGGCCTATCTATTTACTTTTATGCTGAGTCATTATCCTCTTATTAAAAAGCACCAGTTGGAGAGCACCGCTGTCATTTGCATTCATTATTGTTAGTTTACATTGAGTATGACTTGACTGGATCTCTTTTACCATGAATTACAATGTCTACTCAGTCCTTGGTCTTTAAAGGTGCTCTGCATTTATGTTTTCCGGTCTCAGAAAGGGCTAGCGAGATACCACCTTGTTATATCATATTATGCTTGTTTTGAGAAAGTGTTGTCATCCGAGATTTATTATTATTGCTCGCTAGTTGATTATGCTATTGATATGAGTAAACTTGATACCTAAGCGTTATTGCGAATGTGGTTAGTTATAATCTTTGCTGAAAACTTGAATGCTGGCTTTACATATTTACAACAACAAGAGCAAACAGAGTTTCTAAAAGTTTTTCTTTATCACTTTCAGTTTGTCAACTGAATTGCTTGAGGACAAGCAAAGGTTTAAGCTCAGGGGAGTTGATACGTCTCCAACATATCTACTTTTCCAAACACTTTTTCCCTTGTTTTGGACTCTAACCTGCATGATTTGAATGGAACTAACCCGGACTGACGCTGTTTTCAGCAGAATTACCATGGTGTTATTTATGTGCAGAAACAAACATTCTCGGAATGACCTGAAACTTCACGGAGCAACTCTTTGGAAAATATAAAAATACCTGCAAAATATGAAGGCCAAGGGGCCCACCACCTTTCCACGAGGGTGGGGGACACGCCCCCTACCTTGTGGGCCCCCTTGTGCCTCTCCGACTCCAACTCCAACTCCATATATTGTGTTTCGGGGAGAAACAAATCAGAGAGAAGAATTCATCACGTTTTACGATACGGAGCCACTGCCAAGCCCTAAAACCTCTCGGGAGGGCTGATCTAGAGTACGTTCGAGGCTCCGGAAAGGGGAATCCATCGCCATCGTCATCATCAACCATCCTCCATCACCAATTTCATGATGCTCACCGCCGTGTGTGAGTAATTCCATCGTAGGCTTGCTGGACGGTGATGGGTTGGATGGGATCTATCATGCAATCGAGTTAGTTTTGTTAGGGTTTGATCCCTAGTATCCACTATGTTCTGAGATTGATGTTGCTATGACTTTGCTATGCTTAATGCTTGTCACTAGGGCCCGAGTGCCATGATTTCAGATCTGAACCTATTATGTTTTCATCAATATATGAGTGTACTTGATCCTATCTTGCAAGTCTATAATCACCTATTATGTGTTATGATCCGTTAACCCCGAAGTGACAATAGTCAGGATACTTACCGGTGATGACCATAGTTTGAGGAGTTCATGTATTCACTATGTGTTAATGCTTTGTTCCGGTACTCTATTAAAAGGAGGCCTTAATATCCCTTAGTTTGGACCCCGCTGCCACGGGAGGGTAGGAAAAAGATGTCATGTAAGTTCTTTTCCATAAGCACGTATGACTATATTCGGAATACATGCCTAAATTATATCAATGAACTGGAGCTAGTTCTGTGTCACCCTAGGTTATGACTATTACATGATGAACCGCATCCGGCATAATTCTCTCTCACCGATCCATTGCCTACGAGCTTTTCCATACATTGTTCTTCGCTTATTTACTTTCCCATTGCTATTGCTATCATCACTACAAAATACCAAAAACATAACTTCTACTACCGTTACCTTTTGTTACCGTTACCACTACTATCATATTACTTTGCTACTAAATACTTTGCTGCAGATACTAAGTTTCCAGGTGTGGTTGAATTGAAAACTCAGCTGCTAATACTTGAGAGTATTCTTTGGCTCCCGTTGTGTCGAATCAATAAATTTGGGTTGAATACTTTACCCTCGAAAACTGTTGCGATCCGCTATACTTGTGGGTTATCACCCACTTCTAAAACGATTTTCAAAAACCTTTTCCTTTTCTTTGCCTTTTCCCCTATGTATCTTTGTTTATGTTTCCATGTGCCTTCTATTTTGTAACATCCCAAATTTTCAATTTGGAATGTTATACACTAGATCATCATTGCATATCATATCTATTGCATTTTGGTTGATCCTAGAAATTTTTCGCAACTCAAGGACCCTGGGAGAGAGTTGGGGATTTCGTTATTTTCATATTTGAGTTGTCTCAAATTGTGAGAATAGGATCTTTTGGTTTTATTTATTTTATCTTCAACTATTTCTATTATAAAAATATGAGAGAGGGAATAAAATGACTTTCCCAAAATAAAGAAATATTGAGGATTTAATAAAAAAATCAAACAAGATTTTATTTGGTTTTATTTGCTATTTTATTTGAATTTAGGAAAAGTGCGCTTTTTTCAAAATTGCATTTAAGCCGCAAATAAATGTTCATCCTGTGCGGCTTGATTTTAGAAGCCGGGGAAAATTTATTTCGGGATTTTTGGAGTCCGTTTAGTAGTCTTTTTGTTTTTTTTTGAGCGTAACTATTTATAAAAACGCAACTGACCTATGGGCCGTGTCCGACCCGGACACTAGGCCCGTCCGGCTTTATAAGCCGGGGAGGCCCAGCCGGAACGCCCCCTCCCACAAACCCTAGCGTCGCCCTAGCCCCGCGCTGCCGCCTCCTTCGCCGCCGCCGCCGCCTAGCGCCGCCGCCGACCACCGCCTAGCGCCGCCGCCGACCACCGCCGCCGCCGGATTAGTCGCTGGAGTTGCCGGAGGTAGTTTTTTTTAGTCGCCGGTTTTTCCCGAAAAACCGTTCGGTTTTCCGACGGTTTTGTTCGTTTTTTTAGTTTCGGTTTTTTAAATAGATCCATTTTCCGATTTATTTAAATAGCGAGCGTTCGTCCGTTCGTTCGTTTTAACGAATGTTTGTCGTTTTTCTTTTTCTCGGATTAAATCCGCGACTTTTTTGATCGCGATTTCTGATCCGATTTTCGTTTTAGTCTAACTTTTCGCTCGTTTATCGGAATCAGGCGATTCAAGCGCCTGGAGTTTCGTCTCGAAACCCTCTTTCTGATTAACCAACTCAAACAAGTTTTGGCCACTGTAAAAATTTCCTTAGATCCAGAATAGTAAATGAAGCCTGTTTCTTTTGCCATTTTGTCTTTCGTTGATTCATTCGATTTGATTCCTTTTGCCAACCGGAGTTCTTAAGTTGAACCTTCTGGTTCGATCTCTTATTTGAGTTTTACCTGTGCATTAGTTGAGTACTTATTGTATGCTTGTTTGTTTGTGATAGAGTACCCGGAGTGCGCCGCTTGTTACTTCGATTCGCTAGGTTTCCCGGATCATCAGCAAGGCAAGTAACACTTTGATCATACCTCCTACTACCCAGTTTTATTGCATTAGATCAATCCTTACACATTGCATGATTAGGATCTAATCAAATTGTGGGTTTGGGAAGTAGTTGAGGTAGTACCTATTACCTGTTTATTATCAAACCTTTGGGAATTACTTCTACGTTGCTTATTATGCCATGCTATGCTAGTAGACGTGGATTGGGTGAGTGTATCCATGATAGATGTGAGATTGTTAATTAATGGTTTATTTAAGGTGGCAACTTAAACACACATCTGGGTGGATTGAGGTACCTGGGTATTCCAGGATTGCCTGTTTTTCTTTATGGACCGCCACCCAGGCTCAAAGGGATCATGAGATTATTCATGCTAGAAACTGCCGTGTGCAGCCACAAGCTATTATGGGCTCTAGCATAGTTGACTAAGTCGTGCGAACTCTTACAGTGGTAGACTAGCAGATGTTGGGGATGTAGGTGGTATGGTCTACCCATCGTAAGGTGCTAGCGCTTCTGAAAGACTATGTCTCGGTCATCCATTTCTCAAACACCGTGTAGTGCGAGAAACCAAACGGAGGCGATCGAGTCTTGTGGGGAAAAGTGTGCAAACCTCTGCAGAGTGTATAAACTAATCATGGTTAGCCGTGTCCCCGGTTATGGACATCTTGAGTATCTAGTACTTGGATTATCATGTGAATCTCAACATGTTACTATAAAACTTAATTTTGATGGGTTTGTTTAATGATGATGTTTAATTGGGATTGAGAATGCTGTCAACCATTCTCAATGTTTAAAAACCACCATGATAGTTAAATAAATGTATTGCTTTGCAGTAGGGAAAAATTGGCTTTTCGCAAAAATGTAACCATAGAGCTTTCCACCAGCCAAATATGCATATAGAATAGCTGTTTCTTTCCATTACTCTCTATGTGTTACATTGCCAGCATATTCCATGTGCTGACTCGTTTCGGGCTGCAACGTTAATGTTGCAGACTTTTCAGACGATGATTAAGGAGTTTTAGGTCGTGGTTCTTTAGTCAGTGATGCCGTTGGAGTTGATGGACTCACTTTTCTTCCAAGCCTTCCGCTGTTATCGTTATTAGTTGGCCTTAAGCCATATTTATTGTAATAAGTTCTCTTTTGGAGCACTCGATGTAATAAGTGTGTGATTGCTACTCTATTATAAATCCTTCAAGTACTGTGTGGTGTCAGCATTACTGATCCAGGGATGACACAGGAGCACAGAGATTGGACCGTTTGAGGTCTGGTCGCTACAAGATTAGAAGAAGACGAAGAACCCAAGGAGATTCGCCCGGAAGACTACATCATCATCGACGACACCGACTCGGATCCCAACGATAGCAATGATGACTATGTTGATGAAGCCGGAGCAGATATCATGGAGCCTGCAACCGTAGAATATTTCTAGTAGACCACCTTATCAGTAGTAGTAGTCCACCATGTAAATATTATAGTCCGAGCACTTTTGCGATAGTTAGATCGATTCTATGCCCTTGTTTGATTGAATGAATTGTTTGCTTTTGCCTCATGTGCATATGGGTAGTGTTTTCTCTTTAGACCCCTCTATTCTTAAATCTCATATTTTCTAAACCCTCAGATGCCTCCGAGATGTGACCCCTGATTTACCTTTCCACCGGAGCTCACCTAGTTGATCCAGCAGCAGAACACATTGATGCAGTTACTAGTCCAGAATCAGAATCAAGGAAACAACAACAACAACAACCCACCGCCACCACCACCACCTGTTGATCACTTAGCCCGTTTTCTTAGGCTGAATCCGCCGGTGTTTTCTAGTAGCACCGAGCCGATAGTAGCAGATGATTGGCTCCGCAAGACAGCTAGAGAGTTGACCACAGCAGGATGCACAGATGCGGAGAAGGTGAAGTTTGCCGCACATCAGCTTGAAGGACCCGCAACATCATGGTGGGAGAATTTCACAGCCACTTTCCCTGTCGATACTGTCACATGGGACTAGTTTCAGCAGGCTTTTCGAACTGCCCATGTTTCAACAGGAGCTATGACCATGAAGAAGCGAGAGTTTTGCAACTTGCACCAAGGAGGACGGACAGTTGGCCAGTATGGGGAGGACTTTAGTAAATTAGCAGTTATGCCCCAGATAACGTTGCTACGGATGCAACAAAGCAGGAGAAATTTCTAGAAGGACTGAATGATGAGTTGAGCATGCAGTTGATGGTAGCAACCTTCACAACTACCAGGAGTTGGTAGACCGTGCTCTTATGATTGAAGGGAAGCAGCAGCAAATTGAAAATCGCAAGAGGAAGTATGGACAAGGAAAGTACAATTCAGGAGCTCAGCAGAAGCCACGTTTTACCCCTAGACCGGGAGGACATTTCCAGCATACCCATGGAGGAGGAAGCTCGCACAATCACAATGGCCCCAAGACTGGTAATGGGAATGGAGGAAGCAACGGGCAGAACCGCACCAACCCATCGACCCCAGCCAAGAGAGACCTGAGCCAAGTCACTTGTTTTAAGTGCCAGAAGAACGGAAATTATGCCAATGAATGTCCTGAATCCCAAAATGGAAATGGCAATGGAAGCTCGGGGAAGAAGCCTAACCCTTTCCATAGGGGACAGGTGAACCACGTTAACGTGGAGGAGGTTGAAGAGCAGCCGGATGCAGTAATCGGTAAGTTTTTGGTTAAGTCATTTACTGCACTCGTTCTTTTTGATACTGGTGCATCGCATTCATACATATCAAGGGGATTTGTAGATAAGAATAAACTGCCAACCCAAGCCCTTAGGTCACCCATGTTAGTAACCTCGCCTGGAGCAGAATATATGGCTAGTCTATGGTGTGATCGGTTACCATTAAGGATTGGTAACTACGTATTTCCATTAGACCTAATAGTGTTGGAATCTCAAGGATTGGATGTGATATTAGGCATGGATTGGTTGTCAAAGTATGAAGGGAATATTGAATGTGCCAGTAAGTCAATTTTGCTTACCACCCCAGAAGGGAGAAGGATCAAGTATGTATCCCGACATGTGTCAAAGAGGACTCAAGTAAATTGTTTAACAAGAGTTGTGCAGGAGGAAGTACCAGTAGTGAAGGATTTCCCCGAAGTATTTCCAGAAGAGTTGCCAAGCATGCCACCGGATAGAGATATTGAGTTTTTGATTGAGCTTTTGCCAGGCACATGGCCAATATCAAAGAGACCATATAGGATGCCTGCAAAGGATTTGGTGGAAATTAAGAAGCAAATTAAGGAGTTACTGGATAAAGGATATATTCACCCAAGTTCTTCACCTTGGGGATCGCCAGTACTTCTAGTAGAAAAGAAGGATGGATCGTTAAGGATGGTTGTCGATTATCGAGGATTGAATGAAGTAACCATCAAGAACAAGTACCCACTACCGATGATCAATGATCTGTTTGATCGATTGCAAGGAGCTAAGGTATTTTCCAAGATCGATCTGCGATCAAGATACCACCAGCTGAAGATTCGGGAATAGGATATACCCAAGACGGCTTTTACCACCAGGTATGGGCTGTACGAGTATACCGTTATGTCATTTGGTCTGACTAACGCACCTGCATATTTTATGAACATGATGAACAAAGTGTTTATGGAATTCTTGGATAAGTTCTTCGTAGTGTTCATTGATGATATCCTGGTTTACTCGAAGAATGAAGAGGAGCATAAGGAACATTTGCGTTTGGTTCTTGGAAAGCTCAGAGAACATCATTTATATGCCCAGTTTAGCAAATGTGAGTTTTGGTTGAAAGAAGTTGGATTTCTCGGACACGTTATATCCGGAGAAGGTATAGCAGTAGATCCCACTAAAGTTGATACCGTGACTAAGTGGGAAGCACCAACCACAGTTGGAGAGATCCGGAGTTTTCTTGGACTCGCAGGATACTACCGGAGGTTTATTGAGAATTTCTCAAAGATTGCGAAGCCTATGACGGAGTTGTTGAAGAAGGATACCAAGTTCATATGGACGGAGGCATGTGAGGCTAGTTTTCAGGAGTTGAAGAAATGTTTGGTTACCTCACCAGTGTTGATTTTATCAGATCAGACCAAGGATTATGAGGTGTATTGTGACGCTTCACGTCGAGGACTTGGAGCAGTGCTTATGCAGGAAGGGAGAGTTGTTTCATATGCCTCACGACAGCTTAAGCCTCATGAGTTGAACTATGCTATGCATGATTTGGAGTTAGCAGCCGTAGTGCATGCACTGAAGACTTGGAGACATTTTCTGATTGGAAACCATTGCAAAGTGTATACGGATCATAAGAGTTTGAAGTATATTTTCACACAGAAGGAGTTGAATCTCAGACAAAGGAGATGGTTGGAGCTCATCAAGAATTATGATATGAGATTGCATTATCACCCTGGAAAGGCTAACATAGTAGCTAACGCTTTGAGCCGTAAGAGCCACGTCAACACCTTAATGACGGGAGATTTACCAAAGGAGTTAGCCAAAAATCTTCGAGAGCTATGTTTGGAAATAGTCCCGAGAGGCTATGTAGCAGCATTGGAGATTCAGTCTACGTTGATGGATAAAATCAGAGAAGCCCAAAAGACTGATAAGGAGATTGCCGAGATAAAGGAGAAAATGAGCAAGGGAAAAGCTAAGGGATTTCATGAGGATGAGCACGATACCCTATGGTTTGAAGACCGTGTTTATGTGCCAAACGATTCGGAGATCAGGAAGTTAATTCTGCAAGAGGCCCATGATTCACCATACTCGATTCACCCAGGAAATACCAAGATGTATTTGGATTTGAAGGATATTTTCTGGTGGACCGGAATGAAGAAGGATATTGCGGAGTATGTAGCAGTTTGTGATGTATGTCAGAGAGTGAAGGCAGAGCATCAGAAGCCAGCAGGATTGCTACAACCATTGCCGATACCCGAATGGAAGTGGGATAAGCTAGGCATGGATTTTATTACAGGATTGCCCAGAACACGTTCAGGCTATGTCTCGATAGGGGTTGTAGTCGATCGTTTGACAAAGGTAGCTCATTTCATTCCAGTGAAGACTACCTATACCAGTGCAAAGTTGGCAAAGATATACATGACCAGAATTGTATGTCTGCATGGAGTTCCAAGGAGCATTGTATCAGATAGAGGAACCCAGTTTACCTCAAAGTTCTGGAATCAGTTGCATGAGACTTTGGGATTCAGACTAGAGTTTAGCACAGCTTTCCACCCGCAGGCAGATGGACAGACTGAGAGAGTCAATCAGATTTTGGAGCATATGCTAAGAGCTTGTGCGCTAGATTACAGATCTAGTTGGGACGAGAATTTGCCGTATGTAGAGTTCTCTTACAACAACAGCTATCAATCCAGTTTGAAGATGGCCCCTTTCGAAGCCTTGTACAGAAGGAGGTGCAGGACCCCATTGTCCTGGGATGAAGTTGGAGATCACCAGTTGTTTGGACCGGATCTGATAAAGGAGTCTGAACAGAAAGTGAAATTAATTCGCGACAAGCTGAAGGTAGCTCAATCCAGGCAGAAGAGTTATGCAGATTCTAAACGCAAGGAGACAGTTTACAAAGTCAGAGACCGACTTTATCTTCGAGTATCACCACTTCGAGGAGTTAAGCGCTTTGGAGTTAAGGGAAAACTAGCGCCACATTTTGTAGGCCCATACAAAGTTTTGGAGCGTATGGGAGAAGTAGCCTACAAGTTGGAATTACCCGAAGGACTGTCAGGAGTTCACGACGTGTTTCATGTATCCCGGTTAAAGAAGTGTCACGCAGAGATGGCTGACATACCGCTGAGAGATACGGTACCACTGGAAGCAATTCAGTTGGACAGTGATTTGACCTATGAGGAGAAACCAGTTAAGATTCTAGAGTATGCCAGTCGAGTCACCCGCAACAAGGTTATCAAGTTTTGCAAGGTTCAGTGGAGCCACCACACGGAGGATGAAGCCACCTGGGAACGAGAGGAAGATTTGCTGAAGGACCACCCTCACCTATTTTCTAGCCAACCCGAATCTCGAGGGCGAGATTCATCTTAAGGGGGGTAGGTTTGTAACATCCCAAATTTTCAATTTGGAATGTTATACACTAGATCATCATTGCATATCATATCTATTGCATTTTGGTTGATCCTAGAAATTTTTCGCAACTCAAGGACCCTCGGAGAGAGTTGGGGATTTCGTTATTTTCATATTTGAGTTGTCTCAAATTGTGAGAATAGGATCTTTTGGTTTTATTTATTTTATCTTCAACTATTTCTATTATAAAAATATGAGAGAGGGAATAAAATGACTTTCCCAAAATAAAGAAATATTGAGGATTTAATAAAAAAATCAAACAAGATTTTATTTGGTTTTATTTGCTATTTTATTTGAATTTAGGAAAATGCGCGTTTTCCAAAATTGCATTTAGGCCCCAAATAAATGTTCATCCTGTGCGGCTTGATTTTAGAAGCCGGGGAAAATTTATTTCGGGATTTTTGGAGTCCGTTTAGTAGTCCTTTTGTTTTTTTTCTGAGCGTAACTATTTACAAAAAAACGCAACCGACCTACAGGGCGTGTCCGACCCGGACACTAGGCCCATCCGGTTTTATAAGCCGGGGAGGCCCAACCGGAACCCCCCCAAACCCTAGCGCCACCCTAGCCCCGCGCCGCCTTGCCGCCGCCTAGCGCCGCCCCGCCCCGCGCCGCCGCCGACCGCCGCCCCGCCGCTGCCGGATTAGTCGCCGGAGGTAGTTTTTTTTAGTCACCGGTTTTTCCCGAAAAACCGTTCGGTTTTCCGACGGTTTTGTTCATTTTTTTAGTTTCGGTTTTTTAAAATAGATCAGTTTTCCGGTTTATTTAAATAGCGAGCGTCCGTCCGTTCGTTCGTTTTAACGAACGTTCGTCGTTTTTCTTTTTCTCGGATTAAATCCGCGATTTTTCTGATCACGATTTCTGATCCGATTTTTGTTTTAGTCTAACTTTTCGCTTGTTTATCTGATTCAGGCGATTCTTTTTGCCAACCGGAGTTCTTAAGTTGAACCTTCTGGTTAGATCTCTTATTTGAGTTTTACCTGTGCATTAGTTGAGTACTTATTGTATGCTTGTTTGTTTGCGATAGAGTACCCGGAGTGCGCCGCTTGTTACTTCGAATCGCTAGGTTTCCCGAAACATCAGCAAGGCAAGTAACACTTTGATCATACCTCCTACTACCCAGTTTCATTGCATTAGATCAATCCTTACACATTGCATGATTAGGATCTAATTAAATTGTGGGTTTGGGAAGTAGTTGAGGTAGTACCTATTACCTGTTTATTATCAAACCTTTGGGAGTTACTTCTACGTTGCTTATTATGCCATGCTATGCTAGTAGACATGGATTGGGTGAGTGTATCCATGACAGATGTGAGATTGTTAATTAATGGTTTATTTAAGGTGGCAACTTAAACACACATCTGGGTGGATTGAGGTACCTGGGTATTCCAGGATTGCCTGTTTTTCTTTATGGACCGCCACCCAGGCTCAAAGGGATCATGAGATTATTCATGCTAGAAACTTCTGTGTGCAGCCGCAAGCTATTATGGGCTCTGGCATAGTTGACTAAGTCATGCGAACTCTTACAGTGGTAGACTAGCAGATGTAGGGGATGTAGGTGGTACGGTCTACCCATCGTAAGGTGCTAGCGCTTCTGAAAGACTATGGCTCGGTCATCCATTTCTCAAACACCGTGTAGTGCGAGAAACCAAACGGAGGCGATCGAGTCTTGTGGGGAAAAGTGCGCAAACCTCTGCAGAGTGTATAAACTAATCATGGTTAGCCGTGTCCCCGGTTATGGACATCTTGAGTATCTAGTACCTGGATTATCATGTGAATATCAACATGTTACTATAAAACTTAATTTTGACGGGTTTGTTTAATGATGATGTTTAATTGGGATTGAGAATGCTGTCAACAATTCTCAATGTTTAACAACCACCATGATAGTTAAATAAATTTATTCCTTTGCAGTAGGGAAAAATTGGCTTTTTGCAAAACTGTAACCATAGAGCTTTCCACCAGCCAAATATGCACATAGAATAGCTGTTTCTTTCCATTAGTCTCTATGTGTTACATTGCCAGCATATTCCATGTGCTGACCCGTTTCGGACTGCAACGTTAATGTTGCAGACTTTTCAGACGATGATTAAGGAGTTTTAGGTCGTGGTTCTATACTCAGTGATGCCGTTGGAGTTGATGGACTCACTTATCTTCCAAGCCTTCCATTGTTATCGTTATTAGTTGGCCTTAAGCCATATTTATTGTAATAAGTTCTCTTTTGGAGACACTCGATGTAATAAGTGTGTGATTGCTACTCTGTTATAAATCCTTCAAGTACTGTGTGGTGTCAGCATTACTGATCCAGGGATGACACCGGAGCACAGAGATTGGACTGTTTGAGGTCTGGTCGCCACATATTTTCTTGCATCTTAGCTTGCTAAAAATCTATTGATATGGATCCACTTAAAGTGTTCTACTTGGATCATCTTCCATCCTTATGCGCTCGTGCTGAAACCCCAACTAGCCTAGTTGACGGGAGATCTTTAGATGTGCATGCTCATTTTGTGCGTCACCGTTTGTCTGAAAAAGGGAAGCTCTTATGGGATCAAATAAACAGATTGATGTGTTATGCTTGGAATCATTGTGAAATTTGTGATTTTACTTGTTGCTCTAAGAACCCTAAAAACACCTTCCCTACCTATGTGAGTTTAATTAAAATGAAATCTTATCTTCTTATGCAAAGAGTGTTTATAGTTACTACGAGATCGAACAAACTGAAGAATTTGTTGCTTTTAAGGGTGCTTATGAAGTTGCTTCTTTGATTGAAAAGTATGATATTACTCTCTACGAATCTGAAAATTTTGACATACTTAAATATTGCTATGAAAACTATGCTCATAATGTCTATGTCAAAGAATTTATTGAAAGAATGACCGTTGCTTCGGAAGAAAATAATGATATGCATGAATCTATAGATAATTTTGATTTGGTGATTTGATTGAAATATCCCTTGATGAACATGATGCTTGCTACTCTTGTGGCCATAATGCCAATATTTATGAACATGAATTTGCTATTGTTCCTTATGTTAAACATGAGATCGTTGCTATTGCACCCATACTTGATAGTTCCTTCGATGAAAAGCATGATTGCAATGATTTTACTATAAATTCTCTTGATGTCAATTGTGCTAATAATATGCAAAACCCTAAGCTTGGGGATGCTAGTTTTGCTATGTCTACTACTTGTTGCAATGATCATGATTGGGTGATTCTTCTTACGATCGTGAAAATTTATCTAAGCCCCATGATGAATATGAGATTGATAATAGTGTTTGAAATAATATTGAAAGTGGGTTTGGAAGAGTGTCAACTTTAGATCCCACATATTTGGAGAATGTTCAATCTTATGGTATTTTTGATAAAAGTGGGTTTGGAGAGGTCATGACTTTAGCTAATGTTAATCCCACTATTTTGGAAGAGTGTCAACTTTGCATGCATGTGGATCGTGTTGAAAATATTTTATGTGATAGCTATTTTGTTGAATTTTCTTATGATCCCACACGTAATTATTATGAGAGAGGAAAATATGATTGTAGAAATTTTCATGTTACAAAATTACCTCCCGTTATGTTGAGATTGCTATTGTTTCTTTCCGCTTCCTTCCATATGCTAGTTTTGCTTGCTATGATAATTTGTTTGCCTATAAGATGCCTATGCATAGGAAGTATGTTAGACTTAGATGTGTTTGTCACATGTTTTATGATGCTCTCTTTGTGCTTCAATTCTTGTCTTTCATGTGAGCATCATTGAAATTTTATATGCCTAACTACGGGCGTTAAACGATAGCGCTTGTTGGGAGGCAACCCAATATTATTTTTGTTTCTTGATTTTTGGTTATGTTTAGTAATAAATAATTCATCTAGCCTCTGTTTAGATGTGATTTTATGCTTTTAATTAGTGTTTGTTCCAAGTAGAACCTTTGGGAAAACTTGGGAAAAGTCTTTGCGATCTTGCTGTAAAAAACAGAAACTTTAGCGCTCACGAGATTTGCTGCCATTTTTTACCGGAGAGTGTGATTAGGTTGATTATTTTTGAAGATGATTAATAGATAAATTCCTCACGTCTAGAAGTTTATTTTATAATTTTTGGAGTTCCATAAGTTTGCGTTTGATACAGATTACTACAGACTGTTCTGTTTTTGACAGATTCTGTTTTTTGTGTGTTGTTTGCTTATTTTGATGAATTTATGGCTAGTAATGGAGTTTATGAACCATAGAAAAGTTGGAATACAGTAGGTTTAACACCAATATAAATAAAGAATGAGTTCATTACAGTACCTTGAAGTGATGTTTTGTTTTCTTTCGCTAACGGAGCTCACGAGATTTTCTGTTAAGTTTTGTGCTGTGAAGTTTTCATGTTTTGGGTAAAGATTTGATGGATTATGGAACAAGGAGTGGCAAGAGCTTAAGCTTGGGGATTCCCAAGGCACCCCAAGGTAAAATCCAAGGACAACCAAAAGCCTAAGCTTGGGGATGCCCCGGAAGGAATCCCCTCTTTCGTCTTCGTCCATCGGTAACTTTACTTGGAGCTATATTTTTATTCACCACATGATATGTGTTTTGCTTGGAGCGTCTTGTATGATTCGAGTCTTTGTTTTTTTAGTTTACCAAAATCATCCTTGCTGTACACACCTTTTGAGAGAGACACATGAATCGGAATTCATTAGAATACTCTATGTGCTTCACTTATATCTTCTGGGTCAGATAATTTTGCTCTAGTGCTTCGCTTATATATTTTAGAGCATGGCGGTGGTTCTATTTTATAGAAATAATTGATCTCTCATGCTTCACTTATATTATTTTGAGAGTCCTTTAGAACAGCATGGTAATTTGCTTTGGTTATAAAATTAGTCCTAATATGATAGGCATCCAAGATAAAAACCTTAAAGTGCATTAAATACTAAGAGAAGTTGGATACTTGATAGTTGTTTTGAGATATAAAGGTGGTAATATTAGAGGTGTGCTAGTTGAGTAATTGTGACATTGAGAAATACTTGTTTTTAATTTTGCAAGTCCCGTAGCATGCACGTATGGTAAACATTGTGTGACAAATTTGAAGCATGATGTGTTCTTTGATTGCTTTCCTTATGAGTGGCGGTCGGGGACGAGCGATGGTCTTTTCCTACCAATCTATCCCCCTAGGAGCATGCGCGTAGTGCTTGGTTTTGATGACTAGTAGATTTTTGCAATAATTATGTGAGTTCTTTCTGACTAATGTTGAGTCCATGGATTATACGCACTCTCACCCATCCATCATTGCTAGCCTCTTCGGTATCATGCATTGCCCTTTCTCACCTTGAGAGTTGGTGCAAACTTCGTTGGTGCATCCAAACCCCGTGATATGATACGCTCTATCACACATAAGCCCCCTTATATCTTCCTCAAAACAGCCACCATACCTACCTATTATGGTATTTCCATAGCCATTCCGAGATATATTGCCATGCAACTTTCCACCGTTCCGTTTATTATGACACGCATCGTCATTGTCATATTGCCTTGCATGATCATGTAGTTGACATCGTATTGCGGCAAAGCCACCATGCTTAATTTTTCATACATGTCACTCTTGATTCATCGCATATCCCGGTACACCGCCGGAGGCATTCACATAGAGTCATATTTTGTTCCAAGTATCGAGTTGTAATTCTTGAGTTGTAAGTAAATAAAAGTGTGATGATCATCATTAGAGCATTGTCCCATGTGAGGAAAGGATGATGGAGACTATGATTCCCCCACAAGTCGGGATGAGACTCCGGATGAAAAAAAAAGAGAAAAAAATAGGCCAAGAAAAAAAGAGAAGGCCCAAATATATATATATATATATATATATATATATATATATATATATATATGTGTGTGTGTGTGTGTGTGTGTGTGTGTGTGTGTGTGTGTGTGTGTGTGTAATGAGAGAAAAGAGAGAAGGGACAATGTTACTATCCTTTTTCCACACTTGTGCTTCAAAGTAGCACCATGATCTTTATGATAGAGAGTCTGTTATGTTGTCACTTTCAAATACTAGTGGGAATTTTTCATTATAGAACTTGGATTGTATACTCCAATGATAGGCTTCCTCAAATGCCCTAGGTCTTCGTGAGCAAGCAAGTTGGATGCACACCCACTTAGTTTCTTTGATGAGCTTTCATATATTTATAGCTCTAGTGCATCTGTTGCATGGCAATCCCTACTCCTTGCATTGACATCAAACGGTGGGCATCTCCATAGCCCATTGATTAGCCGTGTCAATGTGAGACTTCCTCCTTTTTTGTCTTCTCACACAACCTAAATCATTATATTCTATTCCACCCAGTGCTATGTCCATGGCCCGCGCTCATATATTGCGTAAAAGTTGAAAGAGTTTGAAAAGGCTAAGTATGAAACAATTGCTTGGCTTATCATCGGGGTTGTGCATGATGAGAGCATTTTGCGTGACGAAAATGAAGCATGGCCAAACTATATGATTTTGTAGGGATAAGCTTTCTTTGGCTATGTTATTTTGATAAGACATAATTGCTTGGTTAGCATGCTTGAAGTATTATTATTTTTATGTCAACATTAAACTTTTATCTTGAATCTTTCGGATCTGAAAATTCATGCCACAATAAAGAAAATTACATTGAAGGATATGCTAGAAAGCATTCCACATTAAAAATTCTGTTTTTTATAATTTACCCACTCGAGGACGAGCAGGAATTAAGCTTGGGGATGCATCATACGTCTCCAACGTATCTATAATTTTTGATTGTTCCATGCTATTATATATTCTATTTTGGATGTTTAATGGGCTTTATTATACACTTTTATATTATTTTTGGGAATAACCTATTAACCCAAGGCCTAGTGCAAATTACTGTTTTTTGCCTATTTCAGTGTTTCGCAAAAAAGGAATATCAAACGGAGTCCAAACGGAATGAAACCTTCGGGAGCGTGATTTTTGGAACAAACGTGATCCAAAGGACTTGGAGTGGACGTCAAGAAACAACTGAGGAGGCCACGAGGCAGGGAGGCGCGCCTGCCCCCCCTAGGTGCGCCCCCACCCTCGTGGGCCCCTCGTGGCTCTCATGACCGACTTCCTTCGCCTATATATACTCATATACCCTAAAAACATCCAGGAGCACCACGAAACACTATTTCCACCACTGCAACCTTTTGTACCCGTGAGATCCCATCTTGGGGCCTTTTTCGGCGCTCCGCCAGAGGGGGCATCGATCACGGAGAGCTTCTACATCAACACCATAGCCTCTCCGATGATGTGTGAGTAGTTTACCTCATACCTTCGGGTCCATAGTTATTAGCTAGATGGCTTCTTCTCTCTCTTTGGATCTCAATACAAAGTTCTCCTCGATCTTCTTGGAGATCTATTCGATGTAACTCTTTTTGCGGTGTGTTTGTTGAGATCCGATGAATTGTGGGTTTATGATCAAGATTATCTATGAACAATATTTGAATCTCCTCTGAATTCTTTTATGTATGATTTGTTATCTTTGCAAGTCTCTTTGAATTATCAGTTTGGTTTGGCCTACTAGATTGATCTTTCTTCCAATGGGAGAAGTGCTTAGCTTTGGGTTCAATCTTGCGTTGCTCGATCCCAGTGACAGAAAGGGAAGCGACACGTATTGTATTGTTGCCATCGAGGATAAAAATATGGGGTTTATATCATATTGCTTGAGTTTATCCCTCTACATCTTGTCATCTTACCTAATGTATTACTCTGTTCTTATGAACTTAATACTCTAGATGCATGCTGGATAGCGGTTGATGTGTGGAGTAATAGTAGTAGATGCGGGCGGGAGTTGGTCTACTTGTCACGGACGTGATGCCTATATACATGATCATGCCTAGATATTCTCATAATTATTCGCTTTTCTATCAATTGCTCGATAGTAATTTGTTCACCCACCGTAATACTTATGCTATCTTGAGAGAAGCCACTAGTGAAACCTATGGCCCCGGGTCTATTCTCCATTATTATATTAATCTCCCGTCAACAAGTTATTTCTAGCACCGTTTATTTTGCAATGTTTACTTTGTATCTTTATTATTAAAATACCAAAAATATTATCTTATCATCTCTATCAGATCTCACTTTTGCAAGTGGCCGTGAAGGGATTGACAACCCCTTTATTGTGTTGGTTGCAAGGTTCTTATTTGTTTGTGTAGGTACGAGGGACTTGCGTGTGACCTCCTACAAGATTGATACCTTGGTTCTCAAAAATTGAGGGACATACTTACGCTACTTTGTTGCATCACCCTTTCCTCTTCAAGGGAAAAACCAACGCATGCTCAAGAGGTAGCAGGCACTTTGTCACAAATGACACCGTAACCTAAAGTTTGCCTTATCCATAGAAGTTGTGCGCAACAACTACCGGCGGCCACATACTCCGCTTCGCTGGACGAGAGAGACACACAACTTTGCTTCTTGGAAGACCAACTCACCAAAGAGCAACCAAGGAATTGGCACCCTCCGGAAGTTGACTTCCTATGCACTTTGTCTCCCGCCCAATCGGAGTCCGAATAGCCTACACGGTTGAAGTTTTCTCCTCTTGGGTACCATAAGCCAAAGTTTGGGGTATGAGGCAAATATCGAAAGATTCGCTTGATCGCCACAAAGTGACTTTCCTTAGGTGCATCTTGAAACCGTGCACAAATTCCCACACTCAACATGATATCCGGTCTAGATGCACAAAGGTAAAGCAAGGAGCCAATCATGGAGCGATATACCTTTTGATCCACCGCTTTACCATTGGGATCTATGTCAAGTTGGCATTTGACTGGCATTGGAGTGGAAGATGGCTTGACTTCACTTAGCTTGAATCTTTTGAGCATGTCTTGAGTGTATTGGGCTTAGTTGATGAAGGTTCCTTCTCTTCGTTGCTTGATTTCGAACCCGAGAAAGAACTTCAACTCTCCCATCATGGACATCTTGAACTTCGAGGTCATGAGAGCGGCAAATTCCTCATTGAAAGCTTTGTTAGGAGAACCAAAGATAATGTCATCAACATATAGTTGGCACACAAACAACTCCCCTTTGACCTTATTAGTAAAAAGAGTGGGGTCGATTTTCCCAATTTCAAACTCACGATCTTGCAACAACTCAGTAAGGTGGTCATACCACACACGTGGGGCTTGTTTAAGGCCATAGAGTGCCTTTTTGAGTTGGTACACATGATCGGAGAAATAGGGATCCTCAAACCCGAGGAGTTTTTTGACATACACCAACTCATTAATAGGACCATTAAGAAAAACACTCTTCACATCCATTTGTTGCAACTTGAAGTTATGATGAGAAGCATAAGCAATCAACAAACGAATAGATTCAAGGTAAGCAACGGGAGCAAAGGTTTCACCGTAGTCGATACCCTCGACTTGGGAGTAGCCTTGAGCTACCAAGCGAGCCTTGTTACGGACAATAATTCCATGAGCATCTTGCTTGTTCTTGAATATCCACTTGGTTCCAATGACATTATGGTTCCCCGTTGGCCTTGGCACCAATCTCCACACCTTGTTGTGCTCGAAGTTGTTGAGTTCTTCATGCATGGCATTAAGCCAATCCGGATCTTCAAGCGCCTCATAGACCTTTTGGGGTTCAACACAAGAGACAAATGTGTGATGTTCACAATAGTTTATCAATTTTCTACGAGTGATTACCCCCTTTCATATGCTTCCAAGCACATTTGTCATGAGATGACCCTTGGTAGATAGCTTGGATGCAATCTTGGCGGCACGGTGCTCCAATTCCTCCTCAAGAGAGAGTTGAGGAGCGGTTACTTGATCATCTTGAGCTTGTTATTGATCTTGAACTAGATCAGAGGGGAGAACTTGACCTTGGGCATCACTTGGTGGTTCAATGCCATCTTGAGGTTGATATTGCCCTTGGTCTTGTTCATGGGGTTAGGGGCCTTCACTTTGTTCTTTGGAAGCGTGTGGGTCTTGGGTTGGTGATGGTTCCACTTGAGTGGAACATTGTCCTTCTCCTTCGGCCACAAGGGGTTCCTCAATGGGTAGGATAAAACCAACACCCATTCTTCTTATGGCTTGGGGAGGAATTTCATAACCTACATCATAAGTACCACTTTGATCCACTTGGGAGCCGTTATTCTCATCAAACTCCATGTTACACGCCTCCTCAATAAGTCATGTGGACTTATTGAGGACACGGTAAGCATGAGAGTTTGTAGCATAACCAACAAATGTGCCCTCATGAGCTCTAGCCTCAAATTTAGACAAACGAACACCTTTCTTGAGAATGAAACACTTACACCTGAACACCCGGAAGTACTTGAGGTTGGGCTTGTTACCGGTAAGTATCTCATATGGAGTCTTGTTCAAGCCTTTGCAGAGGTAGAGCCGATTGGATGCATGACATGCGGTGTTAATGGCTTCATCCCAAAAGTTGTATGGAGACTTGAACTCCGCCATCATGGTTCTTGCCGCATCCATCAACGTCCGGTTCTTCCTCTCTGCTACACCATTTTGTTGAGGGGTGTAAGGTGCGGAATATTGATGTTTGATCCCCTCATCACTAAGAAACTCATCCAAGGTGTAGTTCTTGAACTCGGTGCCATTGTCACTTCTTATTGTCAAGATCTTTGCATTGTGTTGACGTTGAGCTTCATATGCAAAGTCAACGACGGTTTGTTGAGTCTCACTCTTCCTCTTGAATAAGTACACCCAAGTGTATCTTGAATAGTCATCTACAATCACCAATAAATACTTTCTACCCCCAAGACTATCAAAGGATGGAGGCCCAAAGAGATCCAAATGAAGGAGCTCCAAAGGCCTCTTTGAGTAAATGATAGTCGTGGGAGGGTGAGCCTTCTCATGTAGCTTTCCTTCAATGCAAGCACGATTTTTGGCAAAACTAACATTTGTTAGTCCACGGACATGGTCCCCCTTGAGGAGACTTTGCAAAGATCTCATATTGACATGGGCTAAACGGCGATGCCAAAGCCATCCCACGTCAACTTTAGCCATTAGGCATGTCGCGGTCTTAGTGGGTTGCTCCGAAAAGTTAATCATATAGAGACCATTCTCGACATGCCCAACAAAGGCTACTTTAAGAGTCTTGCTCCACAAGAGGGCCACGGTATCAATATCAAAGAAAGTGGCAAAGCCCATGATTGCAAGTTGACGAATGGAAAGTAAATTGTATGCAAGGGACTCAACAAGCATGACCTTCTCGATCGTGAGATCATGAGAAATGACAACCTTGCCAAGCCCCAATACCTTAGAGGACGAGGCATCACCCCACTCGACATTGATGGGCATAGATGGAATCTTTTGCACGCCCACCACCAAGTCCTTGCTTCCGGTCATATGATTAGTGGCTCCACTATCGAGCAACCATGATCCCCCACCGGAAGCAAACACCTACAAGAGATCAATGCTTGGTTTTAGGTACCCATTTTGTAATGGGTGCTTTGATGTTAGTGACAAGGGTCTTAGGAACCCAAATAGACCATTCAATGTACTCATAAGGAGAACCAACAAATTTAGCATAAACATGCCCATCACTAGCATGTCATAACACATAGGAAGGGTTAAAGTCGCCGGCGTTGTTGGAAGGGGTGGCATTACCCTTCTTGACACCACCACCCTTCACATTGTTTTTCTTCAAATTAGAGGCACCCTCTCCCTCTTTGACAAAAGTTTGCATGAGAGGAGGAGGTCATTTGGCCTTGTCATTCTTCTTCTTGTTCTTGGACTTGGGTGCAAACCCAATCCCTTCCTTGGCCACAACTTCCTTTTGATTGCTCAAAAGATCGTTGAGGTTCTTCTCACCTTGTATGCACGACACAAGGCCTTTCTCAAGTTGCTCCTTCAACTTTGCATTCTCCTCAACAAGATGCACATGCTCACAACAAGGGTTAGTAGCATTTGCATTATCGATTAAAACCATATGAGGAAAAGTGGCTTTCTCCTTGGTTAGCCTCACTTGGAGTTGATCATGAGACTCTTTAAGACTTGCATGAGTACTCTTCAAGGCCTTGTGAGCCTTTTCATGGATATCAAACTCCTCCTTGAGTCTAGCAAGATCAACACCAAGTTTGGCCTTCTCGGAATTTAGCACACGAGACACAACAAGAGCATGATAAAGATCTTTCTTTACTTTAGCATGGTCATCATTGTGTGACTCCTCAAGAGACAAGCGATGACCACGCTCTTCCTCAAGAGCATTATAGAGATCCAATATCTCATTGGCATAGTCACGACTATGCCCCTCCATCTTAGAGATGGTGTCTTTGTGAGCCTCGATCATGTCATTGGCTTCACCAAGTTGTTCCAAGAGATCAACAAAGTGCTTCTTGGATTTACCCTTAAGCTTACTCATAAAAGACTCAAACTCATTTTCCTCCATGTTGGACCGCCCACTTTCATCAATGCAATCCGTCAAAGAAGGATGAGTAATGATGGTAGTTTTTATGTTGGGGGTTACCTTGTTGGTGGCTTTAGCCACGAGGCACTTGGTGGTGATGTTCTCATTGGGTGAGTCAAAGAGGGACGCCCGTGGGGTTGTCGCAATGGACACGGAGGCCATGGCAACCATCTCACCATCTTCATCCTCATCATCCTCATTGTACTCTTCTTGTGCCACTAATCCCTTGGGAGGAGCCTTGGTGAAGTGGTTCTTGTTGGGGAAAGACTTGGCCTTGTCCTTCCAGATGAGCTTGCCACCATTGTCTTCCCTCTTATCATAGGGGCACTTCGCAACAAACTGGCTCACATTGCCACAATTGTAGCAAGTCCTCACACGTTGCTTGCCCTCGGCGCCACTTGAGTTGCTCTTGTTGAAGTTGGGTCTTGAGTTCTTCTTGCTCCAAATTGTCTTGAAGCGAGAGCCATGTGCTCATGATAATCATATTTTGTATCCTCGGGGTTGCTCTCCTCTTCTTCCTATTCCTCCTCTTCTTCCACACTAGCCTTGGCTTTCAAAGCAAGGTTGGGCTTCTTTGCTCTTTGAGAACACAATACCGCATTCTCGACGGTCTTGTCCAAGATACTCATTGCCACAAACTCATCCAACACTTCACTTGAGGACAAGGTGTGGAAGGCCGGCCTTTGACGGATGATGGAGGACATGGCCTTATGGTAAGGCATCATGGCTTTGAGAAATTTCTGCTTGATCCAATTGTCATTTGTATCCTTTCTCCCATGATCTAAGAGTGAGACCGCGAGTGTGGTTAGTCTCCGGTAGAGCTCACGAGGTTCTTCACCTTCATTCATAGCAAATTCATCGGCTTTATCTTGCACCACTTCATAGTTGGAACGTTGAATGCTTGCGCTTCCCTTGTAAAGGGAAACAACATGGTGTCATGCTTCCTTTGCCATGGTGAATGGTCGAAGATGCGCAATATCTTCGGGAGGGATTGCATCTTGGACGATGAAGAGAGCATTCTCGTTGAATTGATGAGCCGCGGCTGCTCTTGGGGTGAAGTTGCTTGGGTCATGCGGATAGAAATGATGTCTACTACACAACCTTCTTCTTGTCGATGTTGTTGGGCCTCCAAATGTAAAAGTTTGTAGGACAGTAGCAAATTTCCCTCAAGTGGATGACCTAAGGTTTATCAATCCGTGGGAGGCGTAGGATGAAGATGGTCTCTCTCAAACAACCCTGCAACCAAATAGCAAAGAGTCTCTTGTGTCCCCAACACACCCAATACAATGGTAAACTGTATAGATGCACTAGTTCGGCGAAGAGATGGTGATACAAGTGCAATATGGATGGTAGATAAAGGTTTTTATAATCTTAAAAAAATAAAAACAGTAAGGTAACTAATGATAAAAGTGAGCGAAAACGGTATTGCAATGTTAGGAAACAAGGCCTAGGGTTCATACTTTCACTGGTGCAAGTTCTCTCAACAATAATAACATAATTGGATCATATAACTATCCCTCAACATGTAACAAAGAGTCACTCCAAAGTCACTAATAGCGGAGAACAAACAAAGAGATTATTGTAGGGTACGAAACCACCTCAAAGTTATCCTTTCTGATCAATCTATTAAAGAGTTCGTAGTAAAATAACACGAAGCTATTCTTTCTGTTCAATCTATCCTAGAGTTCGTACTAGAATAACACCTTAAGACACAAATCAACCAAAACCCTAATGTCACCTAGATACTCCAATGTCACCTCAAGTATCCATGGGTATGATTATACGATATGCATCACACAATCTCAGATTTATCTATTCAACCAACACAAAGAACTTCAAAGAGTTCCCCAAAGTTTCTACCGGAGAGTCAAGACGAAAACGTGTGCCAACCCCTATGCATAAGTTCACGAGGTAACGGAACTCACAAGTTGATCACCAAAACATACATCAAGTGGATCACGTGAATATCCCATTATCACCACAGATAAGCACATGCAAGACATACATCAAGTGTTCTCAAATCCTTAAAGGCTCAATCCGATAAGATAACTTCAAAGGGAAAACTCAATCCATTACAAGAGAGTGGAGGGGGAGAAACATCATAAGATCCAACTATAATAGCAAAGCTCGCGATACATCAAGATCGTGCCAAATCAAGAACACGAGAGAGAGAGAGAGAGAGATCAAACACATAGCTACTGGTACATAACCTCAGCCCTGAGGATGAACTACTCCCTCCTCATCATGGAGAACGCCGGGATGATGAAGATGGCCGCCGGAGAGGGATTTCCCCCACCGGCAGGGTGCTGGAACGGGTCTAGGTTGGTTTTCGATGGCTACAGAGGCTTGCGGCGGCGGAACTCCCGATCTAGGTTTCTTTCTGGAAGTTTGGGTATATATAAGAGGTGTTGGAGTCGGGAACAAGTCAGGGGGTCCTCGAGGCGGCCACGAGTTAGGGGGGCACACCCATGGGGGTAGGGCGTGCCGCCCACCCTCGTGGGTGCCTCGGTACTCTTCTAGCCCATCTCCGGTACTCCGTGGGCTTCTTCTGGTCCAAAAATCTCTATGAATTTTCAGGTCAATTGGACTCCGTTTGGTTTTCCTTTTTTGCAATACTCAAAAATAAGGAAAAACAAAAACTGGCACTGGGCTTTAGGTTAATAGGTTAGTCCCAAAAATCATATAAAATAGCATATAAATGCATATAAAACATCCTAGATGGATAATATAATAGCATGGAACAATCAAAAATTATAGATACGTTGGAGACGTATCAAGCATCCCTGAGCTTAATTCCTGCTCGTCCTCGAGTAGGTAAATGATAAAAAACAGAATTTTTGATGTGGAATGCTAGCTAACATAATTTTTAATGTAATTCTCTTTATTGTGGCATGCATGTTCAGATTCAAAAGATTCAAGATAAAAGATTAATATCGACATAAAATAGTAATACTTAAAACATGCTAACTAAGCAATTATGTCTTATCAAAATAACATAGCCAAAGAAAGCTTATCCCTACAAAATCATATAGTTTGGCCATGCTTCATTTTCGTCACACAAAATGCTCCCATCATGCACAACCCCGATGACAAGCCGAGCAATTGGTTCATACTTTTTAACGCGCTTCAGCCTTTTCAACCCTCACGCAATACATGAGCGCAAGCCATGAACATAGCACTATGGGTGGAATAGAGTATAATGATATGGGTTATATGAGAAGACAAAAAAGGAGAAAGTCTCACATTGAGGCGGCTAATAAATGGGCTATGGAGATGCCCATCAATTGATGTTAATTCGAGGAGTAGGGATTGCCATGCAATGGATGCACTAGAGCTATAAGTGTATGAAAGCTCATCTAAAGAAACTAAGTAGGTGTGCATCCAACTTGCTTGCTCATGAAGACCTAGGGCATTTTGAGGAAGCCCATCATTGGAATATACAAGCCAAGTTCTATAATGAAAAATTCCCACTAGTATATGAAAGTGACAAAATAAGAAACTCTCTATCATGAAGATCATGGTGCTATTTTGAAGCACAAGTGTGGAAAAGGATAGTAACATTGTCCCTTCTCTCTTTTTCTCTCATTTTTTTGTTTGGGCTTCTTTGGCTTCTTTTTTTATTTGGGCTTCTTTGAACTCTTTTTTTATAATCTCCACATTCTTTCCTCACATGGGACAATGCTCTAATAATGATGATCATCACACTTTTATTTACTCATAACTCAATGTTACAACTCGATACTAGAACAAAAATATGACTATGTGAATGCCTCCGGTGGTGTACCGGGATATGCGATGAATCAAGAGTGACGTGTATGAAAGAATTATGAAAGTGGCTTTGCCACAAATACGGTGTCAACTACATGATCATGCAAAGCAATATGACAATGATGGAGCGTGTCATAATAAACGGAACGGTGGAAGGTTGCATGGCAATATATCTCAGAATGGCTATGGAAATGCCATAATAGGTAGGTATGGTGGCTATTTTGAGGAAGATATAAGGAGCCTTATGTGTGATAGAGCGTATCGTATCACGGGGTTTGGATGCACCGGCTAAGTTTGCACCAACTCTCAAGGTGAGAAAGGGCAATGCATGGTACCGTAGAGGCTAGCAAATTGCGGAAAGGTAAGAGTGCGTATGATCCATGGACTCACATTAGTCATAAAGAACTCATATACTTATTGCAAAAGTTTATTAGCCCTCGAAGCAAAGTACTACTACGCATGCCCCTAGAGGGATAGATTGGTAGGAAAAGACCATGGCTCGTCCCCGACCACCACTCATAAGGAAAGCACTCAAAGAACACCCCATGCTTAAAAATTTTCACACAACGTTTACCATACGTGCATGCTACGGGAGTTGCCAACTTTAACACAAGTATTTCCCAATTTCACAATTACCCAACTAGCATGACTCTAACATTACCACCTTTATATCTCAAAACATCTATCAAGTATCATAGTATTCAATGCACTTTATATGAAAGTTTTTATCATACCCGTCTTGAATGCCCATCATATTAGGACTAGTTTCATAACCAAAGCAAATTACCATGCTGTTTAAGACTCTAAAAATAATATAAGCGAAGCATGAGAGTTCAACAATTTATTCCAAATAAAACTACCGCCATGCTCAAAAAAGATATAAGTGAAGTACTAGAGCAAACGACAGACCACTCCAAAAGATATAAGTGAAGATCAATGAGTAGTTGAATAATTATGCAACTATATGAAGACTCTCTAACATTTAAGAATTTCATATCTTGGTAATTTATTCAAACAGCAAGCAAAACAAAATAAAATAAAATGATGCTCCAAGCAAAACACATATCATGTGGTGAATAAAAATATAGTCTCAAGTAAAGTTACCGATGAACGAAGATGAAAGAGGGGATGCCATCCGGGGCATCCCCAAGCTTTGGATCTTGGTTGTCCTTGAATATTACCTTGGGGTGCCTTGGGCATCCCGAAGCTTAGGCTTTTGCCACTCCTTATTCCATGGTCCATCGAATCTTTACCCAAAACTTGAAAACTTCACAACACAATACTTAACAGAAAACTCATAAGCTCCGTAAGTATAAGAAAATAAATCACCACTTTTGTACTGTTGTGAACTCATTCTAAATTCATATTGGTGTAATATCTACTGTATTCCAACTTCTCTATGGTTCATACCCTCCGATACTACTCACAGATTCATCAAAATAAGCAAACAACACAATGAAAACAGAATCTGTCAAAAACAGAACAATCTGTAGCAATCTAGAGGTTTCGAATACTTTTGTAACTCCAAAAATCCTGAGAAATTAGGAAGTCCTAGGAAATTTGAATATTAATCTACTTCAAGTTGAATTGGTATTTTATAGATCTCTGGTAAAAAGTGAAAATTATTCTCGTGAGCGCATACTTTCTGTTTTTTACAGCAAGATCAAATAACAATCACCTAAGAAGATCCTAAAGGCTTTACTTGGCACAAACACTAATTAAAACATAAAAATCACAATCATAACAGATGATATATGATTTATTTATTACTAAATAGGAACAAAAAGCAAGGAACAAAAATAAAACTGGGTTGCCTCACAACAAGCGCTCTCGTTTAACGCCCCTAGCTAGGCATGATGATTTCAATGATGCTCACATAAAAGATAAGAATTGAAACATAAAGAGAGCATCATGAAGAATATTACTAACACATTTAAGTCTAACCAACTTCCTATGCATTGGGATTTTTTGAGCAAACAACTTATGGGAACAAGAATCAACTTGCATAGGAAGGTAAAACAAGCAAATCTTCAAGATTTTCAACACATAGAGAGGAAACTTGATATTATTGCAATTACTACAATCATATGTTCCTCCCTCATAATAATTACTTGTAGTATCATAAGAAAATTCAACAATATAGCTATCACAAAACATATTCTTAACACGATCCACATGTATGCAAAGTTGACACTCTTCCAAAATAGCGGGATTATTAATTACTAAAGTTGACACTCTTCCAAACCCACTTTCATCAATATAATCATCATAAATAGGAGGCATGCTATCATCAAAATAAATTTGCTCATCAAAACTTGGGGGACAAAAAATATCATCTTCATCAAACATAGCATCCCCAAGCTTGTGGCTTTGCATATCATTAGCATCATGGATATTCAAAGAATTCATACTAACAACATTGCAATCATGCTCATCATCCCAAGATTTAGTGCCAAACGTTTTAATACATTCTTCTTCTAACACTTTGGCACAATTATCGGAATCCTTATTTTCACGAAAGACATTAAAAAGATGAAGCATATGAGGCAACCTTAATTCCATTTTTTGTAGTTTTCTTTTATAGACTAAACTAGTGATAAAACAAGAAACAAAAAGATTCGATTGCAAGATCTAAAGATATACCTTCAAGCGCTAACCTCCCAGGCAACGGCGCCAGAAAAGAGCTTGATGTCTACTACACAACCTTCTTCTTGTAGACGTTGTTGGGCCCCCAAGTGCAAAGGTTTGTAGGACAGTAGCAAATTTCCCTCAAGTGGATGACCGAAGGTTTATCAATCTGTAGGAGGCGTAGGATGAAGATGGTCTCTCTCAAACAACCCTACAACCAAATAGCAAAGAGTCTCTTGTGTCCCCAACACACCCGATACAAATGGTAATTTGTATAGGTGCACTAGTTCGGCGAAGAGATGGTGATACAAGTGCAATATGGATGGTAGATATTGGTTTTTGTAATCTTAAAATATAAAAACAGCAAGGTAACTAATGATAAAAGTGAGTGAAAACGATATTGCAATGCGTTGAAACAAGGCCTAGGGTCCATACTTTCAGTAGTGCAAGTTCTCTCGACAATAATGACATAATTGGATCATATAACTATCCCTCAACATGCAACAAAGAGTCACTCCAAAGTCACTAATAGCGGAGAACAAACGAAGAGATTATTGTAGTGTACGAAACCACCTCAAAGTTATCCTTTCTGATCGATCTATTCAAGAGTCCGTAGTAAAATAACACGAAGCTATTCTTTCCGTTCAATCTATCCTAGAGTTCATACTAGAATAACACCTTAAGACACAAATCAGCCAAAACCCTAATGTCACCTAGATACTCCAATGTCACCTCAAGTATCCGTGGGTATGATTATACGATATGCATCACACAATCTCAGATTCATCTATTCAACCAACACAAAGAACTTCAAAGAGTGCCCCAAAGTTTCTACCGGAGAGTCAAGACAAAAACGTGTGCCAACCCCTATGCATAAGTTCACGAGGTCACGGAACTCGCAAGTTGATCACCAAAATGTACATCAAGTGGATCATGTGAATATCCCATTGTCACCACAGATAAGCACATGCAAGACATACATCAAGTGTTCTCAAATCCTTAAAGGCCCAGTCCGATAAGATAACTTCAAAGGGAAAACTCATTCCATTACAAGAGAGTAGAGGGGGAGAAACATCATAAGATCCAACTATAATAGCAAAGCTCGCGACACATCAAGATCGTGCCAAATCAAGAACACGAGAGAGAGAGAGAGAGAGATCAAACACATAGCTACAGGTACATACCCTCAGCCCCGAGGGTCAACTACTCCCTCCTCGTCATGGAGAACTCCAGGATGATGAAGATGGCCACCAGAAAGGGATTCCCTCCTCCGACAGGGTGCCGGAACGGGTCTAGATTGGTTTTTGGTGGCTACAGAGGCTTGCGGCGCCGGAACGCCCGATCTTAGTTTCTTTCTGGAAGTTTGGGTATATATATAAGAGGTGTTGGAGTCGGGAACAAGTCAGGGGGTCCCCGAGGCGGCCACGAGGTAGGGGGTGCACCCAGGGGGTAGGGCGCGCCCCCACCCTCATGGGTGCCTCGGGACTCTTCTGGCCCATCTCTGGTACTCTGTGGGCTTCTTCTGGTCCAAAAATTATCTCCGTGAATTTTCAGGTCAATTGGACTCCGTTTGGTTTTCCTTTTCTGCAATACTCAAAAACAAGAAAAAAACAAAAACTGGCACTGGCTCTAGGTTAATAGGTTAGTCCCAAAAATCATATAAAATAGCATATAAATGGATATAAAACATCCTAGATGGATAATATAATAGCGTGGAACAATCAAAAATTATAGATACATTGGAGACATATGAAGAAACCTTGCTCAATGATTCTCCAAAGGTTAGTATTCACATGATTTAAATGACGTTTAAAGCGATAGACCCAAGCGTCAAAATCCTCATTTTTCAAAATCTTAGGAGGAGAACTGGCATGATTTAAATGAGTGGAGGGAATCGGTCCTCCATAGGTAAGTGGAGGTTCCACATGGGCAAACATGCCATTTCCACTTTTACCACTAGACAAAGGAACTTTATCACTAGAAGCTTCCCCCTTGTCGGAGTTAGCAATTGTCACCTTGTTAGTGGGATCAACCACTTCCAATGGTGCAGTGAACAATTTAAGGCCATCAAGAAAAATCCTTAAGCACGCCTTTGACCTCAACCGTCATGGAGGTTTTAAATGTGTCCAAGGCCACATTGAGTTCCTCACGTGAGACCGAGGTTCCCCCATCGGCCGTAGACGAGGACGGAATCACACCAGGGTGCTCCTCCTCACCGTCTACGGTGTGAACCATACTCTTCGGACGGCAAAGTCCTTAATAAAGAGATGAGGCTCTGATACCAATTGAAAGGATTGATATAGTTGACTAGAGGGGGTGCATAGGCAACTAACAATTTTTAGCTTTTCTTTACCAATTTAAACTTTGCATCAAAGTAGGTTGTCTAGATATGCAACTAGGTGAGCAACCTATACGATGCAACAAAAATAAGTAAACAAGCAAGCAAGGGATGTAACACAAGATAAGCTTGCACGAGTAAAGGGATGAGATAACCAAGAGTGGAGTCGGTGAAGACGCGGATGTGTTACCAAAGTCCCTTCCCTTTGAGAAGAAGTACATCTCCGTTGGAGCAGTGTGGAGGCACAATGCTCCCCAAGAAGCCACTAGGGCCACCGCATTCTCCTCACGCCCTCACACAATGCAAGATGCCGTGATTCCACTATTGGTGCCCTTAAAGCGGCGACCGAACCTTTATAAACAAGGTTGGGGCAATCTCCACAACTTAATTGGAGGCTCCCAACAACAACACGAAGCTTCACCACAATGGAGTATGGCTCCGCGATGACCTCAACCGTCTAGGGTGCTCAAACACCCAAGAGTAACAAGATCCGCGAGGGATTAGTGGGGGAATCAAATATCTCTTGGTGGATGTGTAGATCTAGGCCTTCTCAACCAATCCCTAGGAGATCAACAAGTTTGATTGGCTAGGGAGAGAGATCGGGCGAAAATGGAGCTTAGAGCAGCAATGGAGCTTGGGGTGGAAGAGGTAAGTCAACTCAGAGAAGATGACTCCCTTTTATAGTGGAAGAGCAAATCCAACCGTTATCCACGAACTCAGCCTGCGACGCACGGTACTACCGCAAGGCACTTCAGTACTACCGCCCATGCAGCAGTATCCAACACAGCCCTGATGCGATGAAGCAGAGGGCGGTAGAACCGCTGGCGCGGTACTACCGCTCCCCTTTGCGGTACTACCGCAAGGCAGGGATAGTCCAAATTTGGGAAGGCACGGACATATAAAAATACATCTGTGACAACTTCCGCTGAGTTAAGATCTATGCAAAAATCCGACACCGTAGTGCCGGAAGCCAGGAGCGGTACTACTGCATAGGGCGCGGATGTAAAAAATTACATCCGCCCCTACTTCTGCTTGTGCTGTTGAGCCAGACCTGAGGCCACGGTACTACCGTGTCAGAGAAGCGGTACTACCGCAAGCACCTGCGGTACTACTGCACCCATGGCCGGTACTACCGCAGGGGCCTACGGTACTACTGCTCTGAGGAGCAGTCCTACCGCATGCCCTAGTTCATCAACACTCGAAGTCAAACTTTTCGCAGAGATTCAGAGAAACGGATAATGCTCCAAAGAGCCAAAGGAAAGGTGGTGCAAAAGGAACATACATGTACGTGTTGATTCCACTCAAACCTTTCCAACGCGGACCCCCTCTTAATAGTACGGCTTTCCTACGACTCAAACCACCGAAAAGAAATGTAGAGAAACACCGTATTCAATAGTCTTCGAGGGGCACCAAATCGTATTGTGCCTAGACATGATATATCTGAAATGCCCAGTGCACACGATTAGTCCGCAAAAACATTGTCATCAATCACCAAAACTACTAATGGATAAATATGCCCTTCCACCTACCTATTATGGCATTTCCATAGCCATTTCGAGATATATTGCCATGCAACTTTCCACCGTTCCATTTATTATGACACGCTTCATCATTGTCATATTGCTTTGCATGATCATGTAGTTGACATCGTATTTGTGGCAAAGCTACCATTCATAATTTTTTTCATACATGTCACTCGTGAATCATTGCACATCCCGGTACACCGTCGGAGGCATTCATATAGAGTCATATTTTGTTCTAGTATTGAGTTGTAATTTTTGAGTTGTAAATAAATAGAAGTGTGATGGTAATCATTATTAGAGCATTGTCCCGTGTGAGGAAAAAAACAAAAGAGAAAAATAGAAAGGAAAAAAAAGGAGAAAGGCCAAAAAAGAGAAGGCCCAAAAAATAAGAGAGAAAGAGAGAAGGGGTGATGCTGCTATCCTTTTACCACAGTTGTGCTTCAAAGTAGCACCATGATTTTCATGATAGAGAGTCTCTTATTTTGTCACTTTCATATACTAGTTGGAATTTTTTATTATAGAACTTGGCTTGTATATTCCAACAATGGGCTTCCTCAAAATGCCCTAGGTCTTCGTGAGCAAGCGAGTTGGATGCACACCCACTTAGTTTCTTTTGTTGAGCTTTCATACATTTATAGCTCTAGCGCATCCGTTGCATGGCAATCCTTACTCCTCGCATTGACATCAATTGATGGGTATCTCCATAGCCTGTTGATTAGCCACGTCGATGTGAGACTTTCTCCCTTTTTTGTATTCTCCACACAACCTCCATCAGCATATTCTATTCCACCTATAGAGCTATGTCCATGGCTCACTCTCATGTATTGCGTGAAAGTTGAAAAAGTTTGAGAATACTAAAGTATGAAACAATTGCTTGGCTTGTCATCGGGGTTGTGCATGATCTGAATATTTTGTGTGACGAAGATGGAGCATAGCCAAACTATATTATTTTGTAGGGATGAACTTTCTTTGGCCATATTATTTTGAGAAGACATAATTGCTTGGTTAGTATGCTTGAAGTATTATTGTTTTTATGTCAATATTAAACTTTTGTCTTGAATCTTTTGGATCTGAATATTCATGCCACAATAAAGAATATTACATTGAAAATTATGTTAGGTAGCATTCCACATCAAAAATTATGTTTTATCATTTACCTACTCAAGGACGAGCAGGAATTAAGCTTGGGGATGCTTGATACGTCTCCAACGTATCTATAATTTTTTATTGTTCCATGCTATTATATTATCCATCAAGGATGTTTTATATGCATTTATATGCTATTTTATATGATTTTTGGGACTAACCTATTAACCTATAGCCCAGTGCCAGTTTTTGTTTTTCCTTGTTTCTGAGTTTTACAGAAAAGGAATACCATACGGAGTCCAATGGACATGCCAATTTTTGATGATTTTTTATGGACCAAAAGAAGTCCCCGGAGTAAGAGTTGGGCCAGAAGAGTCCTGGGCCGTCCATGAGGGTGGGGGCGCGCCCTACCCCCCCCCCCCCGGGCGCACCGCTCTATCTCGTGGATGACTTCGGGGCCCCCTGACTTGTTCCCGACGCCAAAAATTCCTATAAATACAGAAACCTCCAGAAAATAACCTAGATCGGGAGTTCCGCCGCCGCAAGCCACCGTAGCCACCGAAAACCAATCTAGATCTGCTCCGGCACCCTGCCAGAGGGGGGAATCCCTCTCCAGTGGCCATCTTCATCATCCCGGCGCTCTCCAAGACGAGGAGGGAGTAGTTCACCCTCGGGGCTGAGGGTATGTACCAGTAGCTATGTGTTTGATCTCTCTCTCTCTCTCGTGTTCTTGATTTGGCACGATCTTGATGTATCGCGAGCTTTGCTATTATAGTTGGGTCTTATGATGTTTCTCCCCCTCTACTCTCTTGTAATGGATTGAGTTTTCCCTTTGAAGTTATCTTATCAGATTGAGTCTTTAAGGATTTGAGAACACTTGATGTATGTCTTGCATGTGTTTATCTCTGGTCACAATAGAATATTCACGTGATCTACTTGATGTATGTTTTGGTGATCAACTTGTGGGTTCTCTGACCTCGTGAACTTATGCATAGGGGTTGGCACACGTTTTCGTCTTGACTCTCCGGTAGAAACTTTGGGGCACTCTTTGAAGTTCTTTGTGTTGGTTGAATAGATGAATCTGAGATTGTGTGATGCATATCGTATAATCATACCCACGGATACTTGAGGTGACATTGGAGTATCTAGGTGACATTAGGGTTTTGGTTGATTTGTGTTTTAAGGTGTTATTCTAGTATGAACTCTAGGATAGATCGAACGGAAAGAATAGCTTCGTGTTATTTTACTACTGACTCTTGAATAGATCGATCAAAAAGAATAACTTTGAGGTGGTTTTGTACCCTACAATAGTCTCTTCGTTTGTTCTCCAATATTAGTGACTTTGGAGTGACTCTTTGTTGCATGTTGAGGGATAGTTATATGATCCAATTATGTTATTATTGTTGAGGGAACTTGCACTAGTGAAAGTATGAACCCTAGGCCTTGTTTCCCAGCATTGCAATACCATTTACGCTCACTTTTATCATTAGTTACCTTGCCATTTTTATATTTTCATATTACAAAAACCTATATCTACCATCCATATTGCACTTGTATCACCATCTCTTCACCGAACTAGTGCACCTATACATTTTACCATTGTATTGGGTGTGTTGGGGACACAAGAGACTCTTTGCTATTTGGTTGCAGGGTTGTTTGAGAGAGACCATCTTTATCCTACGCCTCCCACGGATTGATAAACCTTAGGTCATACACTTCAGAAAAATTTGATACTATCCTACAAACCTCTGCACTTGAAGGACCAACAACGTCTACAAAAAGAAGGTTGTGTAGTAGACATCACACACGTTTTCAATATTTTACTTTAACCAACTATTTGTTTAAATATATATGCCAAACATTTCATTGCAAATTGATACTATCAAAGTGTATTGGAATATGAATTTAGCGATCTCAATCAATTTTGCATCATGCAATCAAGACATTGTCCAATAAATGTTGATCAAATAAAATCTTGAAAAATGTGTGAGCCTTTTTATTTTTATTTTGCAGATAAAGGGAGTATTCAGTTCATTGTCAAAACAAAACATGGATTCAACCTAGAATCCGCATTTTTCTTTTGCGGCGTTACCAAGAATGCGCATTGGCTTAAATAATTAGCAAGCTTGTGAGTAACAACGATTAGCTTGATTCACTCGACGTCGCCATCCTTGATGTGGAGCATCCCAAGGCCATCCCCATGGACCCAACTACATCTCCTACGACACCTCTTGGACCCATGACACGAGCACGTGCAAGAGCTCTTGAAACCGAGGTGACATCTCTCCTCTCGCATTTCCACTTTGATGCACATGAGACATGGCTACTACCTCATACGGACACTCTGTGCATGCTCAGGTATCATGGAGAAGCTAAGGAGCAAGGAGAAGAGGAAGATGACGACGGAGAAGAAGAAGTGATGAAGAAGAAGCTATAGGCTCCGGACGACCGGCCAGGACCGGACGTCCGACGACCTCCAGGCTCCAAACATCCGACACTTCCACACCCGAGCCAAAATGACGGACTTCCGACGATCCACGAACGACCGATGCTCCTCGGACGACCGACCCCGACCGGACGTCCTACCAAAGACCACCGAGCCGAATCTACGGATGTCCGACAGACACCGGACGTCCGGACCCTCGCGAGCCTCCGGACGACCGGTGACTCCCAGACGTCCGACGCATGTGCACTGTTTCGTGTTGGGCCGCATCCCATGTACCCCTTCGCCCCCCCTCTTTTGCACTAAGACTATATATACTCCACCCTTTCCAACTTTCGAGGGTTAGGTTAGTTTAGCTCATTTTGAGAGATAGAGCTACGCTCATCCACATCGGATCTACTCCTCGTGAGAGACCGCAGCCTCTTTGGAGAAGATCCCTTTGGATTCAAGACCTCCTTGCGGAGAAGAACATCAAGACCTCCTCACGGAGAAGACCGTTACCCTTGTATCATCCTTAGTTGATCGTGTACCGTGTGAACTCTATGTATCCGAGGATCTAGCACATGTGTGACTTTCTTGTGTCGGTTTAGTGATTCTCTTGTGTTTCTCTCATGTTTCCCCTCATGTTTCCCCCTCGTGTTCTTCATGTTCTTCGCAGGATTCGCTCCTTTCGTGAAGATCGGCCCATAGGGTTCCTACCCTACATCATCTTGGTATCTAGAGCCACGTTAATCACGATTTTGGAGCCTCCCCGTCATGTTTCTAGCCTTGTTTTGTTGTTTTTCGTCGCAATTCAAAAAATTCCCCACAAAAATAGCCCCAATTTTTTTTGTGATTTGTTCATGTGTTGAGATTTTGTTGGTTTGGATCCGTGGATTTGCTTTGTTTTGAGTGGATCTAGCTTTTCCTCCCTTTCCCCACCCTTTCCATCCACAAAATCCTCTGGATTTGACCATTTTTGTCATCCCCATCATGAACACGTGAAGTTCATCCCATGCCCGAAATTCGCCCACGCACCGGACGTCTGACCCAGCCCGGACGTCTGACGACGGGACGACCGACCCATCCCGGACGTCCGACGAACCCTGACGAAACTGAATTTCTTTCAGTTTTGCACCACCACCGCCCCACATTTCCGCATACGCACTCCTACCACCTATACACCATCACCACTTCCGCATACCACCACCATTGGTTACCCGTTTCGCACTCCGACACGTGTTGCCACCTCGAGCTTTGAGAATTTGAGTTGCGGTTCCGTATCCTTTTGTGTTTCGGCTATCTACGTACGGTTCGACATCAACATCACCGCCGCTCATCTTCGCCACGGACGCATCAACAACAATGACCACCTCGACTACATCTTGGTATTTCAGTCAACCATTTTGACACCATACCGTAAGCAATAACGGTAACCTCGTCTTGGTATTGGACATATCACTCTTGCCATTACATTGATAGCCATCATAGCCTTACTCCTTTGCGTTGCTTACCCATCGAGACTAGCCATTGAGTATTGCCGGCAACGAGACTTGTGCACATTAGTGATCATACTTCCCATAGCATACATACATCATTGTTGCATATATTGGTATCATCTCTTGTGTCACAAAGTTGTCATCGCATACACAATTGCTATCTTGGTTCGTCAAGCATTGCATGAGAAAAGAGCTCAAACATCAAAGAGACAAACAAGCTTTTAAGCAAAGAGGAAAGATAAGCAAAGAGCTTTTAAGCAAGTACAATAGCATCATACAACATTAAGATTGTCATACTCGATCATCTTGGATCATATCATAGAAACACCTTGCATCGAACATACTTGGGATAGAAGTCATTGCATTTTTGCTAAGTAGATTGTGCACAAGTTCTTTGTATCCGCCTATTATGCAATCGTTCTAGCGTCTCTCTAGTGTTGTGCGACAAGAGCACTTTTGTGGATTCCACATTTTGGCTCACCCTTGGTTGCACGACCATACTTATCTTTTTGCGTGTGTGTTTCCGTGTACCTTATATGCTTGGTCTACTTGTTACATTGCATCTTGCGAATCTTTTCCAACATTATTGAAGCTCACTTAAAATTGCATCAAATTTTGTGCCACCATCCTAACCAAGCTCCACCATAAGCTTTTACTTGTGTAGGTGTGAGAAACCGACAAGAGCTAGTACCAATTGTGCTATTTCCTTGTCCTACATTGGAGTGATCATCGATCCACCTTCAACTTCGCTCAAGGTACATTTGGTATTCGTTCTTATCTTTCTACCACTCGCATTTGTCTTGGAATGATGGATAGGCCAAGTGCTTCTACCAACCCACTCTTCATTGAGCACGACGACGACATGAACTCCTACGTCACCAAGAGTCACCTCTTTGGTTCACAATGAGCTTTGCATCAAGAGCAACAAGCTATGAGTGAACGCATCGACAACCTCGCCGTCGACTTGCGACTCTCCGAGCAACATATAAGGGACTACTTTGACCACAAGCTCGATGATCACAAGCAAGAGAATGACGCAAGGATGGACGAGATTCGCGCTTTGTTGCTCAACCGCTCTGCTTCCACTTCGTCCTCGACAAGAAGGACTCGCTCACGTCGCCACTCCGACTTCACCCTCTTCGGCTCAAGTACACCGACATCAAACACTCTTCGCCGTGCCGTGCGCAACAATCATCAAGCAAGCCTCAATCCTCTACGCGACACCGACTCTCAAGAGCATCGACGACATCAAACCTAAGAGGCTTTTGTGCTAGCATGAGAACGGCAACGACAACGCCAACATGAAGAGGAAGAGCGAGCGTGTCTACACCAAGTTGCACAAGATGCCGAGGGACAACGCCAAGAATGACAACTCCGTGAAGCTCAAGCACTTGAGGCGCAACAAGCCCTCCAAGATTCAAGTCGAGCTGTAGCCAACTGAGGCCAACAAGTCCGTGAACAAAGAGGAAGCACTTCGCGAAGAACTTCATGAACGACGACATCAAGCTCGCGTGCACCATCACGTTCCTCAAGCTCCTCCTCGAGCTCGACAAGCGCCTCCACAAGCTCGCCAAGAACATCAAGTTCATCAAGAGCATGTCGGCAATAGAAATCCTCCACGACAAGAGCAACATGACGTTGACAATCCTCCTCGCCAAGAGCGACACGAGCTTGACAATCATCTACAACATGGGCATCATCATCCTCGACCCCAACACAATGAAGAGCAACGCTATGGCAAGCTCAAGTTCACCATGTCCAAGTTCAACGGAAGCAACGATCCCGAAGAGTACCTTTCATGGGCATTGAAAGTTGACAAGATCTTCCGTTTGCACAACTACGACGAAGAGAAGAAGATCGCGATGGCATCCCTTGAGTTTCAAGACTATGTCCTCATTTGGTGGGAACAAGTCATCGAGCGTCGTGAGGCAAGAGGTGAACCACCCATCACTACTTGGGTGCAAATGATGGATGTGATGAGAGCACGCTTCGTGCCTACCTACTACAACCGCGACCTCTTCAAGAAACTCCAACTACTCAAGCAAGAACCAAGAGCGTTGAAGATTACTACAAGGATATGGAGATTGCCATGATACGAGCCAATGTCACGGAAGATGATGAGCAAACTATGGCACATTTCTTGAATGGACTCAACCATCCTATCAAGAAGATCGCGACTTCCAACCATACTCGAACCTCATCGAGCTAGTGCATCAAACTACAAAGGCGGAACGTCAAGTGCAAGACGATTTCAAGTATGCCAAGTTCTCATCCAAGTCTTACGGCTTCTCCAACAACCAAGCTTCAACGACTCCAACACCGTCTATCAAGCCTTCTACTAGCAACATCGACAAGTCGAGTTCCAAGAAAGCTTCGTCAACTCCAAGTCATCCTCCTACTACAAGCAATTTCAAGTCGGGAGCTTCATCATCATCCACTCCAACCGATGAGACCGTCAAGACGAGTTCCTTCAAATGCTTAACATGTGGAGTCCGAGGCCACAAGTCCTATGAGTGCACCAACAAGCGGACAATGATCCTCAATGATGATGGAACATACGACTCGATGAGTGAAGGAGAAATCGACGCTCTTGAGCAAGTCGCCATGCACCGGCAAGTGAACGATGAAGAGGAACAAGTGTTTTGCGATGAAGACTCAAGTCCCGCTCTTGTCGTATCCAAGGTCTTGACTCTCCAACATCACCAGGAAGAAGACCAAAGATGCCACATATTCCACACCAAGGCCGACATCAATGGACGATCTGTCAAGGACATCATCGATGGAGGGACTTGTCATAATCTCACAAGTGAAGAACTTTGCTCCAAGCTCCAGTTGCCCAAGACGAAGAACCCTCATCCATACAAAGTGCAATGACTTAGCGACTCCGGCACTATCCAAGTCGAGCATCGAGTACAAGTCTCCTTCAAAATTGGCGCCTACGAAGACACCTTGGAGTGTGACGTCGTTCCAATGACCGTTTGCCATCTTCTCCTTGGACGCCCATGGCAATTTGATAGAGGAGTCATCCACAACGACCGAATGAACCACTACATCTTCAGGATGAAGGGCAAGGTGTACGTCCTTCGTCCAATGTCGCCAAGCCAAGTGATCGCCGACAAGCAAGCCACCCATCGTGGAGATCATAGTGGTTAGTCATGCATATGGGTCTCTCGGAAGCACCGGGTACTTTCATGCGTCTTATGAATCATGTCTTTCCGATGAGGACATCAATATCATCGTTAGACCCACAGCCCCCACTGTTATACATACTGGACCAATTACTAGAGCTCGTGCACACCAATTGAATTGTCAGGTACTTTCGTTTCTTGGTAACGATTCTAATGTTCATGAGAATATGATGATGCCTAAATTGGATACATTTGTTTTGCTTACAAATGAAGGGCCTAGTTTGGACAAGAAAGATGAACCTTGGAGCAAGTTCAAGCATGGAGATGATGGCATGCGCAAGGGGATCAAGAACGGAGTTACAAGTGATGATTTCAGGACTTTGAAGCCACCATAAGGAGTGCATGAAGCCTTGGACGAAATATACAAGATGCCATTTCATAAATTTCGTCCAGAGGCTATTCTAGGTGCTAGGATATGGGCCAGGCCCATGTATTTTCGAAATACTTAAGTATAGGCTGTTTTTAGAGTCCGTATGTGTGGGGAAACAAGAGTTAGGGTTGGTTTCGGACCCCTCCTCCAAGGGCCACGAAATTCCCCCTCTCCTCCATATATACAGCCCTTAGGGCATCGTTTAGACTTTGGGTTTTTGTTTAGATTAAAGTTCGACATAGCTGCAACTTCGCGTACTTCGTTTGTGTTCAACGACTAGACAAAGGCATCACAGAACCCCACCTTCATCAATAAAGCTTTTCTCTTATATTCGCAATATCCAGATTGCAATTTCTATTTCTTGCTTGTTCTTTGTTGCTTGCAGGAAATAGACCCTCGTGGCAGGTTGATCATGCTCTGACGTGGTCAATAACCTCTCGGATTTGGTTTAGCGATTGCTAAGGTGCAACGTCCTTGCACGTTCGTAGTCGAATCGTCAAAGTTGACTTCCACCAAAATGATAGCCACCATCTCATCGAAAGATCAAGCCCCTCGCCTCTATCAAGTGGTATCAGATTTCCAGGTTGCTCGGTGAGATTTTACACTTTTTCGTAGTATAGATCGAGTCTGTTCTTCATACCTACAGTCCATGAAAAATCCAAAAAGATTAGGGTTAGTTCATCATATCCGAACCAGTATGAGCCTTTGCGTAGTCTTTTCAGTATTTTGCTTTGTTAAATTTGCAGTTGCATCGTCATGTCTAGTTGCTGGTCTTAGAGTCTAGTCTTTTAGAGTTTCGAGTTCTGGTCATAAGTTGTCACGCCGCCGCCGCACCATCATCATCGCCCCTGCCATCTACCACCACCGCTTATCCGCCACCGATCCATCTCCATATACCATCACCAATCCGTATCCATATACCACCACCAATATGTATCCATATACCACCACCAATCCATATCCATATACCATCACCAATCTGTATCCATATACAACCACCGCTGCCATATCCTACCACCATATATCCACCACCAATCCGAGTTTCTTTCATATTAGGTTTGTTTTCGAGATCCATCTAATTTCCGTTTCGTGTTTCCTTGCCTAAGTAGGTTTCGAAAAAAAAGAATCTGGAGACCCCCAGGCAGTTTTAAGGCCAAAATTTCGGCGACCAAAAATATTTTTTCCCTATCCTATTTTTAGGTCCCACGGAGCGTTTTGAGAAACTCGCCATCATAGTGATTTTTTGTCGCACTTTTTCGTCGTCGCTGACCTGATTTCCGAAAAAAAATCAAAAAAAATAATCGTGCCCATCCTATCAGTTTGACGAGGGAAGAGTTTTGAGACACTCACCATTATAGTGATTTTCGCAAAAAAAAAAGAGGAGCGCAAAAAAAAGAGGAGAGTAAAAAAACAGAGCGAAAAAAATAAATTCCAGAGTGTGCTTTTCCCTTGTTTACGTGCAGCGTCGTGATTTTGTTAGTGTTCTAGGCTCGCGTCTCTAGCACGGTCTAGCCTAGGACAAGCACAGTACCATCGTTGAGCGTTTATTCAACTTTGCATCTATGAATTGATTAGTGCTGACCCTTTTTGCTACCATATTATAAGCCTTCCCAGCTCCACATACATCTACGTCGTGCGTTTGACTCTCCCTGGTAATCGCTCTATCCAAGCTTTGAGAGTTTTGACTATGACGGTTGTCGATCACCGCCTGCTGTTGGGTAAGAACTGGTAAGAATTTGAGATTTGCTTGACAGATTTGTGACACCCACCACCACCTCTTGTTAGTAGTCTGTAGGATCATATTCTTGTGTGTTTCTATTGCTGCTAACCATGGCAGGATCACAAGACAACGAGACTGACTGGGAGAACATGACGAATAAGGAGTTGCATGATAAATTTCAGCAAATGATGAGTGGACAGGTGGAAGATGTGCTAAATAGATTTGAGGAGGCCATGGAGAAGATAGATGGCATTGAGAAGGCGTTCGAAACAAAGCTCTATAACAAGTTTAATGAATTGCTCGTGTGACTTCCACCGCCCGCTGCACCTGTCACACCTCTACAACAACAACAACAACAACAACAACAACAACATCGTCTTACAAACCAAGTGGGACGAGCACAGCGCGTTCCCATTGAGCCTGGTCAAACTTCTGCTGCTGTTGTACCTACTGTTGGTGCTTCTATAGCTCCTGCTGCTACTGCAGAGGTGGAGGACCACTACGAGGATGAGGTTTATCAAAATCAGAACTACGTGCAACCACCAGCACCACCACCACCAGGTCGTCCTCATGCATATCATCGCAACGGTAGGGCTGCACCACCACCTGAGGTACGAGATCATGACCATCTTCCTAAACTGAAATTGAATATTCCACCATTTGAGGGTAGATATGTTCCTGATATATATCTTACTTGGGAGTTAGAAACTGAACAACATTTTACATGTTTACAATATCCTGAGGACAGACATGTTCCTGCTATTGTTTGTGCTTTCACTAGTTTTGCATGTGTTTGGTGGTCTGGACATTGTAGATTATACCCCATTCCAGCTACTTGGGCTGCTCTGAAAACTTATATGCGTACTCGTTGGGTTCCACCATATTATCAACGTGAATTACTTCAAAAATTGCAATGTCTAAGACAAGGAAAAAATTCTGTAGAAGAATATTATCAGGAATTACAAACTGGCATGATTACATGTGGTATTGTTGAGGAGAATGAAGCTATACTTGCACGTTTTATGGGTGGATTAAATAGAGAGATTCAGACAATTCTAGAGTATAAGGAGTATACTAATATCACTCGTTTATTCCATCTTGCTTGCAAAGCTGAACGTGAAGTGCGGGATCGACAGGCATTGGCGCGAACTAACTTTTCTGCAGGTCGATCTTCATCATGGACACCACGTGCATCCTCTACTTTGACTGGACCAGCACCTCCATCAGGTGCCACCTCCAGCCGTGATACAAGAAAGCAGGCACAACCACCACTATCTGCCAAGAGCACACCTGTTGGGCCTGCGCAGAGCTCTTCTTTTTCCATGGCATCAATAGGGCACACAAGTGATATTATTTGTCATTGTTGTAAGGGGCAGAGGACATTTTACGAGAGAATGCAAATCTCAGCGTGTGATGATTATTACTGAGGATGGTGGGTATGAGTCCGCTAGTGACTATGATGAGGAGACTTTGGCTCTTATTACACATGAAGAACACGGTGGAGATGATTCTGATCATGAGACGCAATACATGGCTGCTGAAGATGCTGACAGGAATGAATGTTTAGTTGCTCAACATGTTTTGAGTGTGCAGGTTACACAAGCTGAGCAAAATTGGAGGCATAATTTGTTCCATACAAAGGGAGTTGTGAAGGAATGTTTTGTTCGCGTCATCATAGATGGAGGGAGCTGCAATAACTTGGCTAGCATGAAGATGGTGGAGAAGCTATCTCACACCACAAGACCGCATCCACATTCTTACTACATGATAGAGGCGAGGGTCCCGATCTTTCGATGAGATGATAACTATCGATTTGGTGGAGTCGACTTCGACGATCCGACTACAAACGTGCACGACGTTGCGCCTTAGCAATCGCTAAACCAATCTCCCGAGGTTACTGATGATGCTGGAAGCACGATCAACCTGGCCCAATCGAGGACGTTGCCTTGTCGCAAAGACGTAGCTGATGTATGTACGGACGTTGACAATGTACCATACTCTTGAGATGATGCCACGCTCACAATCCGAGGTGGGGCTGCTCTAGTAGGTGTAACGGTGGAGGAACCAACCGGCGGTGGTGAGCATGAACTGGAATAGTAGTTGTTGTAGTCACCCAATGCATCCTCCTGTATCTGTCTCTCAAAGGTACAAGCACGAACATACATACCAGTAATGCAACAAGGAATATACTGAAACCTTGCACGGATATCATGGTTCAAACCACCAAAAAATCTATTCATTATATCATCCTCAGATTCTTCCATGTCACAATGATGCATATAAGATTTGAACTCTTGGTAGTAAGCATGAACAGTGTTACTGCCTTGTTTTAATTGTTCCAATTTGCGAAGCAATTCACGACGATAGTAAGGAGGAAAAAATTGTTGTCTCATTACAGCTTTCAAAACTTTCCAAGTTGTGGGTTGGTTATCAATGTTTTTCTTACAATGTACACTCCACCAAACAGAAGCAAAACCAGTAAATGCTCTAGTGGTAGCTCGTACTCTCTCAAGTTCAGAAAAATCATGGTCAGTAAAAACTTGTTCTACTTCAAACTCCCAAGCTAGATAAATAGCAGGATTAAATCTACTCTCAAATGACGGTAAAGAGATAACCTGACCATGTGCATGTGTTTGTTGTCCCAACTCTCGTGATGGCGAAGATGTGTCCGTCGCCCAAGAACTTCTATCTCTGGAACCTGTCATGATTAGTAGAAACAAGAAACAAAATTCGAGAATAATGTTCCTATGAACTACTAGGATGCGGTTGTAAAGCGCTCACAGTAAAGAAAATCTGTTTGCTATGCTTTTGTGTGCAAAGAGGCATTATTTTCATTCGAGGACGTGCCTTCCTCTTTGCCTCCTGCTATCACTAACATTTTGCAGGAGTTCGCTGACGTCTTTCCACAAGACGTGCCACCGGGATTACCACCTATTCGAGGGATTGAGCATCAAATTGACTTAATTCCCGGTGCATCATTACCCAACCGTGCAACATACCGTACCAATCCAGAGGAGACGAAGGAGATTATGCGTCAAGTACAAGAACTGCTCAACAAAGGTTATATACGTGAATCCCTTAGTCCTTGTGCCGTTCCTATCATTTTAGTGCCGAAAAAGGATGGTACGTCACGTATGTGCGTTGATTGTAGAGGCATTAATAATATTACTATTCATGATCGTCATCCTATTCCTAGGCTAGATGATATGCTTGATGAATTGAGTGGCTCTACAATATTCTCCAAAGTTGATTTGTGTAGTGGATACCATCAAATTCGTATGAAATTGGGAGATGAATGGAAAACAGCATTTAAAACTAAGTTTGGATTATATGAGTGGTTAGTCATGCCTTTGGGGTTAACTAATGCACCTAATACTTTCATGAGATTAATGAACGAAGTTTTACGTGCTTTCATTGGACGATTTGTGGTAGTTTACTTTGATGACATATTGATTTATAGCAAATCTTTGGAGGAACATTTGGAACATTTACGTGTTGTTTTTATTGCTCTACGTGATGCACATTTGTTTGCTAACCTTGGAAAGTGCACCTTTTGCACCGACCGAGTATCTTTTCTTGGCTATGTTTTTACTCCACAGGGAATTGAAGTTGATAAAGCCAAGATTGAAGCTATTGAGAGTTGGTCGCAGCCCAAAACGGTCACACAAGTGAGGAGTTTCCTTGGCCTCGCTGGTTTCTATAGGCGTTTTGTGAGAGATTTCAGCACCATTGTTGCACCTCTCAAGGAGCTTACAAAGAAGGATGTGCCTTTTGTTCGGGGTACCGCACAGGAAGAAGCCTTCACGGTATTAAAGGATAAGTTGACACATGCTCCTTTACTCCAACTTCCTGATTTTAATAAGACTTTTGAGCTTGAATATGATGCTAGTGGAATTGGATTAGGAGGTGTGTTATTACAAGATGGCAAACATGTTGCATATTTTTCTGAAAAATTGAGTGGGCCTAGTCTGAACTATTCTACTTATGATAAAGAATTATATGCTCTTGTTCGGACCTTAGAAACATGGCAACATTATTTATGGCCCAAAGAATTTGTTATACATTCTGATCATAAATCTTTGAAACACATTAAAAGTCAAGCAAAACTGAATCGTAGACATGCTAAATGGGTTGAATTCATTGAGACTTTCCCTTATGTCATTAAACACAAGAAGGGTAAAGAAAATGTTATTGTTGATGCTTTGTCTCGTCGTTATACTATGCTTTCACAACTTGACTTTAAAATATTTGGTTTGGAGACCATCAAAGATCAATATGTGCATGATGCTGAATTTAAAGATGTATTGCAAAATTGGAAGGAAGGGAGAACTTGGTACAAGTTCGTTCTTAATGATGGATTTGTGTTTCGTGCTAACAAGCTATGCATTCTAGCTAGCTACGTTCGTCTTTTGTTGTTGCAGGAGGCTCATGGAGGAGGATTAATGGGACACTTTGGCGTCAAGAAGACGGAGGATATACTTGCTACACATTTCTTTTGGCCAAAGATGAGACATGATGTTGAGCGTTTTGTTGCTCGCTGCACTACATGTCAGAAAGCTAAGTCACGACTCAATCCTCATGGTTTATATATGCCTTTGCCTGTACCTAGTTTTCCTTGGGAGGATATATCAATGGACTTTGTTTTAGGTTTACCTCAAACAAAGAAGGGGAGGGATAGCATATTTGTTGTTGTGGATAGGTTCTCGAAAATGGCACACTTTATACCATGTCATAAAAGCGATGATGCTGTTAATGTTGCTGATTTGTTTTTTCGTGAAATTATTCGCTTGCATGGTGTGCCAAATACTATTGTTTCAGATCGTGATACTAAATTTCTTAGCCACTTTTGGAGATGTTTATGGACTAAGTTGGGGACTAAACTGCTTTTTAGTACTACTTGTCACCCCCAAACTGATGGACAAACTAAAGTAGTCAATAGAACATTGTCTACTATGCTTAGGGCTGTTTTGAAGAATAATAAGAAAATGTGGGAAGAATGCTTGCCTCATATTGAATTTGCTTATAATCGTTCAATGCATTCTACTACTAAGATGTGCCCTTTTGAAATTGTGTATGGTTTCCTACCTCGTGCACCTATTGATTTGTTACCTCTTCCATCTTCGGAGAAGGTTAATTTTGATGCTAAAAACGTGTTGAATTGATTTTAAAAATGCATGAGTTAACTAAGGAAAACATTGAAGCGTATGAATCCTAAATATAAACTTGCTGGAGATAAGGGTAGAAAACATGTTGTGTTTGCACCTGGAGATCTTGTTTGGTTACATTTGCGTAAGGATAGATTTCCTAATTTGCACAAATCAAAGCTAATGCCACGTGTTGATGGTCCTTTTAAGGTGTTAGAGAAAATAAATGATAATGCATATAAACTTGAGCTGCCTGCAGATTTTGGGGTTAGTCCCACTTTTAACATTGCAGATTTGAAGCCTTATTTGGGTGAGGAGGATGAGCTTTCCTCGAGGATGACTTCATTTCAAGAAGGGGACGATGATGAGGACATCAATACCATCGTTACACCCACAGCCCCCGCTGCTATACATACTGGACCAATTACTAGAGCTCGCGCACGCCAATTGAATTATCAGGTACTTTCGTTTCTTGGTAACGATTCTACTGTTCATGAGAATATGATGCTGCCTAAATTGGATACATTTGTTTTGCTTACAAATGAAGGGCCTAGTTTGGACAAGAAAGATGAACCTTGGAGCAAGTTCAAGCATGGAGATGATGGCATGCGCAAGGGGATCAAGAACGGAGTTACAAGTGATGATTTCAGGACTTTGAAGCCACCCTAAGGAGTGCATGAAGCCTTGGACGAAATATACAAGATGCCACTTCATAAATTTCGTCCAGAGGCTATTCTAGGTGCTGCGTCACCTTATTATTGGGCCAGGCCCATGTATTTTTGAAATACTTAAGTATAGGCTGTTTTTAGAGTCCGTATGTGTGGGGAAACAAGAGTTATGGTTGGTTTCGGACCCCTCCTCCAAGGGCCACGAAATTCCCCCTCTCTCCTCCATATATACAACCCTTAGGGCATCGTTTAGACTTTGGGTTTTGTTTAGATTAAAGTTCGCCATAGTTGCAACTTCGCGTACTTCATTTGTGTTCAACGACCAGACAAAGGCGTCACAGAACCCCAGCTTCATCAATAAAGCTTTCCTCTTATATTCGCGGTATCCAGATTGCAATTTCAATTTCTTGCTTGTTCTTCGTTGCTTGCAGGAAATAGACCCTCGTGGTCAAGTTGATCATGCTCCGGCGTGGTCAATAACCTCTCGGAGTTGGTTTAGCAATTGCTAAGGCGCAATGTCCTCGCACGTTCGTAGTCGGGTCGTCAAAGTCGACTTCCACCAAAACGATAGCCACCATCTCATTGAAAGATCGGGCCCCTCGCCTCTATCACTTTCGCCCTTAGATTGGTGTTTTTGTTGTGGTCTACTTCGATGATATCCTTGTTTTTAGCAAGTCTCTCAAAGAGCATGTCACCCTTGTCCGAACCGTTTTGCAAACTCTTCGAAAAGAGCATCTCTATGCTAATATGGAGAAATGCCTTTTTGGCATTGACAAACTCGTTTTCTTGGGTTTTGTTGTTCCTTCTAAGGGTGTTCATGTTGATGAGTCCAAGATCAATGCTATTAAGACTTGGCCACAACCAACTAATTTGCAACAAGTGCGTAGCTTTCTTGGCCTTGCGGGTTTCTATCGTCGCTTTGTGAAGGATTTTAGCACCATTGCTACGCCTTTACATGCTTTGAGCAAGAAGAATGCGCCTTTTGTTTGGGGACCATCCCAAGATACCGCTTTCAATGAGCTTAGGAATTTGCTTACTCATGCTCCCGTGCTTGCTTTACCCAACTTTGACAAACCCTTTGAGATTCATTGTGATGCTAGTGGTAATGGCATAGGAGGTGTGTTAACGCAAGAGAAGCGTCCCGTAGCTTACTTTAGTGAGAAACTCTCCAGCGCACAACTCAATTACCCCATCTATGACAAAGAGCTATATGCTTTAGTCCGCGTTTTGCATGAATGGTAACACTATCTTCGCCCTCATGAGTTTATCATTCATACCGATCATGAAACGCTCAAGTATCTTAAGGGCCAAACCAAGTTGAACAAGCGTCGTGCTAAATGGAGTGAATTTATTGAGTCTTTTCCTTATGTCATCAAGTACACTAAAGGTAAAGAAAACATTGTGGCGGATGCCCTTTCCCGCATATGCATGCTTCTTACTCAACTTGAATTGGATGTCACTAGTTTTAAGCATATCAAAGACTTGTATGAGCATGATCCTACCTTTGCTACTCCTTATGCCAAGTGTTTGACGCATACCTCTTGGGAACGCTATTACATCAAGGATTGATATCTTATGCGAGCTAACAAACTTTGCATCCCCGAGTCTTCTCTTTGTTTGTTGCTTTTGCAGGAATCTCATGGAGGAGGCTTAATGGGACATTTTGGACGAGACAAGACGTCCGCCACGCTCTCGAAGAACTACTTTTGGCCCAAGATGTTTCGCGACGTCAACCGCTTCACCAACCGATGCTCTACATGTTGAAAAGCTAAGTCCAAAGCTCAATCCCATGGCCTTCATATGCCTCTACCAATTCCATATAAACCATGGGAAGACATTAGCATGGACTTTGTACTTGGTTTGCCTAGGACTCGAAATGGGAAGGATTCGGTATTTGTCATTGTGTACCTTTCTCAAAAATGGCACATTTCATTCCTTGCAACAAGATAGACAATGCTTCATATGTTGCTACTCTATTTTGTAGGGAAATATTGCGTCTACACGGAATGCCAAAGACGATCGTCTCGGACCGCGACGTCAAGTTCCTTAGCTACTTTTGGAAGACCCTATGCGCCAAGCTCGGAATCAAGCTACTTTTCTCCACGGCGTATCATCCACAAACCGATGGCCAAACGGAAGTTACTAACCGCACACTCTCCGCTCTACTTCGAGTACTCATCAAGAAGAACATCAAGGAGTGGGAGGAGTGCCTACCTATCGCCGAGTTCGCCTACAACCAAGCAAGACACTCAACAACCGGCAAGTCCCCCTTCGAGGTCATCTACAGCTTCAACCCTTTGTCGCCATTGGACACCCTCCCTCTACCACTCCAAGAGCGCAACAATTTGGATGCTAGTGCAAGGGTGACACATCTCAAGAAGGTGCATGAAGATACAAGGAACTCCATCGAGCGCCAAGTTCAACGCCTTGCGTCCAAGCTCAACTTCAACAAGCACCCTATGCTCTTCAAAATTGGTGATCTCGTGTGGCTACACCTTCGCAAGGATCGCTTTCCACAAGAACGCAAGTCCAAGCTTCGACCACGAGCGGGTGGACCCTTCAAGGTTGTGATGCCCTCGATTCAATCGTACACTAATCATACACGCAAATATGTACGATCAAGATCAAGGACTCACGGGAAGATATCACAACACAACTCTAGACACAAATTAAAATAATACAAGCTTTATATTACAAGCCAGGGGCCTCGAGGGCTTGAATACATAAGCTCGAAAACACAAGAGTCAGCGGAAGCAAGAATATCTGAGTACAGACATAAGTTAGACAAGTTTGCCTTAAGAAGGCTAGCACTAAAGCAACAACGATCGAAAAGGCAAGGCCTCCTGCCTGGGAGCCTCCTAACTACTCCTAGTCATCGGCGGTCTTCACGTAGTAGTAGGCATCCTCCGGGTAGTAGTAGTCATCAGTGGCGTCGTCTGGCTCCTGGGATCCATCATCTGGTGGCAACAATCGGGTATGGGGAAAAAGAAGTAGCAAAGCAACCGTGAGTACTCATCCAAAGTACTCGCAAGACTTACATCAGATCTAAACTAAGTATGCATTTGTATCAAAGGAATGGGTTGTATCTGTGGACTAAACTGCACAATGCCAGAAGGGAAGGGGAAAACCTAGCCTATCAGAGACTAGCATCTTCTGGAAACCACCATCTTGCAGCAACAGGAGGGAGTAGAGTAGCATAAAGTAAAGTAGCAGTAACGTTATCAACCTCGGCCAGAGATCCTTTCTCGACTCCCTACGAGAAAGCAATCCCAGAGCCATACTATCCAGTTATCATCTCATTTCCAAGTCTCATCTCCATGTCTCATCTCAAGTATCCAATTCTAGTTGTATCAATCGAGATACAACTCCAAGTGTTCGTTACCGTAGGACAGGCTATCGATAGATGTTTTCTTCCCTACAGGGGTGCACCAACTTACCCACCACGCTCGATTAACTCCGGCCGGACACACTTTCCTGGGTCATGCCCGGCCTCGGCCAAACAATACGCCGCAACCCGACCTAGGCTTAATAGAGAGGTCAGCACGCTAGACTAAACCTATGCCCCCAGGGGTCATTGGCCATCTCCCCGGGAACTCCTACACGTTGCGTGGGCGGACGGTGAGCAGACCTAGCTACCTCCTTCAACAAGGCAGGAGCTTACGCAGTCCAACCCGGCGCGCGCCACTCAGTCGCTGATGTCTATTAAGCTTCGGCTGATGTATACGACGCAGAACGCCCATACTATGCCCACGTGATGGTTAGTGCTATCAGGCCAGAGGCCCCTCGGATCAAATATCCAAATCGTAGTGGATTGGGATCACGCGGTAACAAGCAAAGACTCACGAAAGATGTGACCCCGTTGCCCCATCTCGAGTACTTGCGGCAAGGTCTAAGAATGCCTGGCCATGCCTCGTAGTTATCTCGGGGCACCTTCTAGGTCAACCCGACTCCACATCACTCGCTAATAAGCTCACGCGGATACCCCTCAGGGCCGACCCGTCTTTAGTAACATGGTTCAGTGTAAAGTCATAGTAACCATAATAACTGTGTGTCCAACAACAAGGGGAAAACCCGAGGAATCACCCCCAGAGAATTCCACTCGATGTTATCATCAAGGTGAACGTAAGAGGATCCACCCTCGAGGTTCACACTTGAGGGGTTGCACAACAGAGCCGTAATGGAAGTGGTTAAGGAGGAAATCACCCTCGATGACCTCGACCATATAGCTACACTACAGAGATCTCATCAGGAGTGATGTAAGAGGTTCCACCCTCGGCACTCGATGGTAACTCTGCAGAGTCGTACAACTAAGGGGGTGATGTGCGGTGTCGGGGCCTGGACGTCGATCATGTTGATCGAGTCATCGAACATAAAGCAAGGCAACTAGGACAAGGTGGGGGTCACTGATGGATCACTAACCAACCTATACTAAGCAGTTTAGGATAAGCAGGTAAGGTATGAAAGCGGGTAACAAAATAGGCTATGCATCAAAGTAGGATCATACAGAAAGCAGTAGCAGTTCTAATGCAAGCATGAGAGGGAAAGAAATGGGTGATATCAGAATGCTCAAGGAGGGTTTGCTTGCCTAGTTGCTCAGACAAGAAGAAGAGGTCATCGATGACGTAGTCGATCACAGCGGCATCATCGGTCTCGGGGTCTACCGAAGGGAAGAGGGGGAAGAAATAGTAAATACAGAGCAATCAAAGCATCACAAGGCATAACTTGACGACGGGCAGAGCTAGGGTTGCCCTAAGGTAGTACTACACGTTGCAGACGGAGGGGATAAAAATTTCGAGCATGAATTCCCGGCGTTAGGCGGATTCCGGATAGATGAAAGAGAGGGGACGGTTCCATGTTCAGCATGCTAGGGGCATGTGACAGGTGATTGAACCGCGCATTTGGATTCGTTGGATTTTTCTGAGCAACTTCCATGTAGAAAACATTTTCATCCGAGCTACGGTTTAATTACTATGAATTTTTAAAGATTTAAGCATTTTCTGGAATTAAATAAATTAACAGAAATGGAATATGACGTCAGCATGGCGTATGAGTGACGTCAGCAGCCAACAGTTCGGTTGACTGGTCAAATTGACATGGGGGACCCACCTGTCATAGACAGTGGGTTAAACAGGGTTCAAACTAATCTAAATTTAGTTAGTAAAACTACTGGGCCCACCTGTCAGTGCCTAATTTAGGTTAACTAAACTAATTTAATTAATTCCTGTTAATTAGGGGGGAGGGCCCCACTGGTCATTGGCTAGGGGTTGCCCAATCAGCAGGGTTGACTGGTCAACCCAGTCAACTAGTGTCCCTGGGCCCCACTGGCAGTGACACAAAGGTGGGGCCCACTGCGCCACGTCTGTGTCAGCGCCGGAGACAACTCCGGCGACCAAAATCGCGGCGGAGCGGCTCGTGACTTCGCCGGAAACGGGCTACGGGGCACCGTTTGGTCCGTGCAATAGCGCGTTCGAAAGCGGAGGCGAAGCCGCGTCGTTTTGGGGCTACGGCACGGCCGGAGTGGGGGTGCAACGACGGCAGCGACCTCAACGGCGAAGGTCGAAGCTCGGGCACGGGTGGAGTCGGGCTAGGAGCACGTGCGGAGGCGTGGCGGGGTGCGCTGGGCTGCTTGAAGCGTGTTGGGCACGGTGCCTTGCTCGACAGAGCTCGACAGCGAGCATGGCCACAGCGGCGAGCTACGACGGTAGCGGCAAGCAAGCTAGAGAGTGAGGCGACCTACGCGAGAGAGGGGAGAGGGGAAAGTAAGAGGAGCTCACATCGCTCCTGCAGATGCGCGAAGTGGGCTCGGGGGAGGCTCGGAGTTGCCGGAGTTCGACAGCGAGGGCAGCAGTGCCTGAGGTGGAAGATGACGGGGATCCGGGGCTGCAGCGCCTCCCAGCTCGCGCTACTGGCCGTAGTCGACGCAGGTGATGACGGCGGTACTCCTCGACGTCTTCGCGTAGCTCGGGGAGGTCGTTGGCCACGACCACGGCGAGACGACAGCGGTGGTCGCATCGGGTGCGAGTGAATCTGAGAGGAGGAGAGGCAACGGAGCGAGTGGGGAGAGGGGATAGGGACTGGCGCGAGTGGGGGCGGCAGGGCAAGTGGGAGGGGAGAGGGGAGCCCGAGGCGTCGGGGTCTTATCCCTCGTCGTCGACGGCGAGGAGGTTCGGCGGCGACACGCGGGCGTGCGCCCACGGTCGGTTGAACAGGGGGAGGAAGAGAGCGACCGGGGGAGGTGGGCCGCCTAGGATGGGGGGAGTTGGGCCGGCCCAGGGGGTTCGGTCCACAGAGGGGGTAGAGGGCCTCTCCCTCTTTACCTTTTTCCTTTTTTTCAGCAGCTTTTGCATTTTTCTTTTAGCCAAAAATGACCTTGCCAAATTATGCCACTGGCCAAAACAAATTCCTAGAATTATTGTGCACTGCCACAAAAGGTTGGGAGGCTTTTGGAATAGCGGCCAATTTTATAAATTACAAAGGGCATTTAATTTATTGCTTAGGTCACTATTTTAAGTAGTTTAGGGCACTTAAACCCTTTGCAAAAATGTTTGTTCACCACCAATATTACCAGAAGAATATTATCCACATGATGAACATTTTAGATTTCATGTCAGAGCATTTTGAATTCCACACAGAATTTGAATTTGAATTCAACTGAAATTTGAAAGAACATGAGACAATAATGATCAGGCACATGTTTAGCAAAAAGATTAACTTAACCCCAGGGGTTACTGTAGCATCATTACACCGGGGTGTTACAAAGGTGCTCACACTATACAATGACAACGCTTGCAAGATCGACCTCCCACGCGACAAGTACAACGTGAGCGACACCTTCAACGTCACAGATCTCTCTCCCTTCCATGGTGATGAAGAATTTGATCCGAGGACGGATCTTCCCCAAGGGAGGGGAGATGATGCGGAGCATCACAAGGCCATCCCCATGGACCCAACTACATCTCCTACGACACCTCTTGGACCCATGACACGAGCACGTGCAAGAGCTCTTGAAACCGAGGTGACATCTCTCCTCTCACATTTCCACTTTGATGCACATGAGACATGGCTACTACCTCATATGGACACTTTGTGCATGCTCAGGTATCATGGAGAAGCTAAGGAGCAAGGATAAGAGGAAGAGGAAGATGGATGTGACGAGGAGAAGAAGAAGTGATGAAGAAGACGCTATAGGCTCCGGACGACCGGCCAGGACCGGACGTCCGACGACCTCCAGGCTCCGGACGTCCGACCCTGACCGGACGTCCGACCCTAACCGGACGTCCGACACTTCCACACCCGAGCCAAAATGACGGACTTCCGACGATCCACAGACGACCGATGCTCCTCGGACGACCGACCCTGACCGGACGTCCGGCCGAAAACCACCCGAGCTGAATTTACGGACGTCTGACAGACACCGGACGTCCGGACCCTCGCGAGCCTCCGGACGACGGTGACTCCCGTACGTCTGATGCCTGTGCACTGTTTCGTGTTGGGCCGCAGCCCATGTACCCTTTCGCCCCCCTCTTTTGCACTAAGACTATATATACTCCACCTCGTCCAACTTTCTAGGGTTAGCATTGGTTTAGCTCATTTTGAGAGATAGAGCTACGCTCATCCACATCGGATCTACTCCTCGTGAGAGACCGCGGCCTCTTCGGAGAAGATCCCTTTGGATTCAAGACCTCCTTGCAGAGAAGAACATCAAGACCTCCTCACGGAGAAGACCGTTACCCTTGTATCGTCCTTAGTTGATCGTGTGCCGTGTGAACTCTATGTATCTGAGGATCTAGCACATGTGTGAGTTTCTTGTGTCGGTTTAGTGATTCTCTTGTGTTTCTCTCATGTTTCCCCTCGTGTTTCCCCCTCGTGTTCTTCGTGTTCTTCGCGGGATTCGCTCCTTTCGTGAAAGATCGGCCCATAGGGTTCCTACCCTACATCAATCCTCCAAGTGCTCCATCACCCTCTTCGTTTCTTCTAGTCACTGGCACCAACTTAAAACTGCGGACATGTACGGAACACAAGTATTTAGATAGGTGCGTGCATGGTCAAACGAATGTGTGAACCCTGACCTAACGTGGTCAAAGCCAATTGCGCTAGGAAGTATCCCCTTCAAAGAAGTGCTATAGTACATAAATTCTAGGCGGCTAGGGTAAACTCTCCCCTCCAGATTTCACCAGGTAACCCGTGGATACCCCTGCATGCCACTGGCGGCCAATAGCAAGGAGGGGAATCCCGGTGCCTCGGTTCTAGTTAGTAGTTTAGGTTGGGTTTTTTAGTCTTTGCAGGTGCGGCGCTCGGACGGATGGCGGAGTTTCTTCTTCAAGTTTGTCTTCCGAGCTCCGATCCTACTCGAGTTCGTCCTTCTAGACCTAGACGACGGAGCTCCGTCGGCGTAGATTCTCGTCGTCTCTTTGGCAGGTGAGGTTAGTGTTTCTCATCATGTGGCGAGATTTGATGTCGAGTACTTCAGATCTATGCAAGGTTCATGCAGCTTTAGGTGCTGATTCTCAAGGGTACGTGCACGAAGACTTTTCGGCTGTCATCAATAAGGTCAAGCCGGTTCCGTTAGGGGAGTGGCTACAGCTTCGCGTCGGTGGCTCATTCTAACGGTCGTAGTGGTCGTTCAGTGGTCTCAAAATCTCGATGTAATTTTTATTATGTTTGAGATGCTTTGTACTTTCTGTAAACTTTTACAATAGATATAATTCTTTCAGAAAAATAGATTTATTTACAATGTAGACCCCCATGAACCAACCTATATGTTTAAACTGTTGTTTCGACTCCTTTTATATATCTACAGAAGAGAAACGTAAAAAATCAGGGTCAACATAAAATAGTACTACTGGATTTAGGCCTTTGTAACACATCGGATGTAACTTTCCCTATTTGTACTCCAACTCTTGTCATTTTCAGCGTTAAGTTATATTCATTTCCTTGGGTTCGGGTCTTTGTCTCCGGGTGTTGTTATCGTTGTCATGCATCTCATATCATGTCATCATGTACATTGCATTTGCATACGTGTTCGTCTCATGCATTTGAGCATTTTCCCCGTTGCCCGTTTTGCATTCCGGCGATTCGTTCTCCTCCGGTGTTCATTTCTAGCTTTCTTTCGTGTGTGGGGATTAAACATTTCTGGATTGGACCGAGACTTGCCAAGCGGCCTTGGTTTACTACCGGTAGACCGCCTGTCAAGTTTCGTACCATTTGGACTTCATTTGATACTCCAACGGTCAACCGAGGGACCGAAAAGGCCTCGTGTGTGTTGCAGCCCAACACCCCTCCAATTTGGCCCAAAACCCACCTAACTCTACTCCATCATCTAGAGCGTTCGATCACGATCACGTGGCCGAAAACCGCACCTCATTTGGACTCTCCTAGCTCCCTCTATGCCTATTTAAACACCCCCTACAAATCCGGATCTTCCCCC